>NW_028259486.1:17500-33502 GCF_056163025.1 Triticum urartu | reverse complement strand
AAAAAGAAAGGAGGTAGAAAAATTTTTGGATTTATGGTTAAAGAAGAAAAAGAAGAAAACAGGGGTTCTGTTGAATTTCAAGTATTCAGTTTCACCAATAAGATACGGAGACTTGCTTCACATTTGGAATTACACAAAAAAGATTTTTCATCGGAAAGAGGTCTACGAAGACTTTTGGGAAAACGTCGACGTTTGCTGGCTTATTTGGCAAAGAAAAATAGAGTACGTTATAAGAAATTAATCGGTCAGTTGAATATTCGGGAGCAGTAATTTAATCGTTCAAATTTTTTTCTTGTTTTATTATTTTTTTAGTAGTCTTATAGTAGTCTTAGATTTTTCATTTTGATGAGCCTCGCTTTGAGGAATTCATGGAATAATCCATTTTCATGGAATAATGAATTAAGGAAGAAAGGATATGAGTCTACCGCTTACAAGAAAAGATCTCATGATAGTCAATATGGGCCCTCAACACCCATCAATGCATGGTGTTCTTCGACTGATCGTTACTCTCGATGGTGAGGATGTTATTGATTGTGAACCCATATTAGGGTATTTACACAGAGGAATGGAAAAAATCGCGGAAAACCGAACTATTATACAATACTTACCTTATGTAACAAGGTGGGATTATTTAGCTACTATGTTTACAGAAGCAATAACAGTAAATGCACCAGAATTCTTGGAGAATATTCAAATACCACAAAGAGCCAGCTATATTAGGGTAATTATGTTAGAATTAAGCCGGATAGCTTCTCACTTGCTATGGCTTGGACCTTTTATGGCGGATCTCGGCGCACAGACTCCTTTTTTCTATATTTTTAGAGAGAGAGAATTAATATATGATCTATTTGAAGCTGCTACAGGTATGCGAATGATGCACAATTACTTTCGCATCGGAGGAGTAGCCGCCGATCTACCTTATGGATGGATCGATAAATGTTTAGATTTCTGTGATTATTTTTTACGCGGAGTTGTTGAATATCAACAACTTATTACACAGAATCCAATTTTTTTAGAGCGAGTTGAAGGAGTAGGTTTTATTAGCGGAGAAGAAGCAGTAAATTGGGGCTTATCGGGACCGATGTTACGAGCTTCTGGAATACAATGGGATCTTCGTAAAGTAGATCCTTATGAGTCTTACAACCAATTTGATTGGAAAGTCCAATGGCAAAAAGAAGGGGATTCGTTAGCTCGCTATTTAGTACGAATTGGTGAAATGAGGGAATCCATCAAAATAATTCAACAAGCTGTAGAAAAAATTCCTGGAGGACCTTATGAAAATTTAGAAGTCCGACGCTTTAAGAAAGAAAATAATTCTGAATGGAATGATTTTGAGTATAAATTTCTTGGTAAAAAACCTTCGCCCAATTTTGAATTGTCAAGACAAGAGCTTTATGTAAGAGTAGAAGCCCCAAAAGGTGAATTAGGGATTTATCTAGTAGGAGATGATAGCCTTTTCCCCTGGAGATGGAAAATCCGTCCACCCGGGTTTATTAATTTGCAAATTCTTCCTCAGCTAGTTAAAAAAATGAAATTGGCTGATATCATGACGATATTAGGTAGTATAGATATCATTATGGGGGAAGTTGATCGTTGAAATGATAATAGATAGGGTAGAGGTAGAAACTATCAATTCTTTTTCGAAATTGGAATTATTAAAAGAAGTCTATGGACTGATATCGATTCTACCCATTTTGACCCTCCTTTTGGGAATAACAATAGAGGTACTCGTAATTGTGTGGTTAGAAAGAGAAATATCTGCGTCGATACAACAACGTATTGGTCCTGAATATGCTGGCCCCCTGGGCCTGCTTCAAGCTATAGCAGATGGGACTAAGCTACTTTTTAAAGAAGATATTCTGCCATCCCGAGGAGATATTTCTTTATTTAGCATTGGACCCTCTATAGCAGTCATATCAGTTTTATTAAGTTTTTTAGTTATCCCTTTGGGATATCATTTTGTTTTAGCCGATCTTAGTATTGGTGTTTTTTTATGGATTGCCATTTCAAGTATAGCTCCTATTGGTCTTCTTATGGCAGGATATAGCTCAAATAATAAATATTCTTTTTCAGGCGGTCTACGAGCTGCTGCTCAATCCATTAGTTATGAAATACCATTAACTTTTTGTGTGCTAGCAATATCTCTACGTGTGATTCGTTAAAATAGATCTTTTTCCTATAAAATCCATTAACTATTTATATTCCTTTTCTTATTTAGTATTTGGGTTGGTAAGTTAAACTAGATAGCTATATGAGTGAAACAAAACAGCTTATAAATTTGTAGTAAAAAGAAAAAATCTCATTTCCTACGTACAAGAAAAAAGTGGAAGTAAACATAAGCAGTGTAAACTCTTTATCCCAAGGTTGATATTTTTTAATTAGTCATCATATCTTGAAGCGGCCAAGAATAAAGGATTCACGATATGGAATTCCATTACTAGAATACTCCTAGTTATTACTATAACTTAATAATCCATAAGAAGAATCCACCAAAAGTTAGTGAAGGGTTAGGAACACTAAAGTACATAAAGGATTAGTAATGGAAAATCTAAAACATTAGAGATTTTTGCCCATAAAAGGAATCATAATAAGGACTTGCAATTTGTAGAAATTATCAAGTAGTACTTTCTTCGGATTCCGATCCAGAGTATGTTCCCATTCACTTGTTAAGGAAATGGCTATCAAGAACGAATTAACCCTTTATCCATTTTTTCTTTTTAAATACCCCCTCCCTGGGGAAAGAAGAATAGTAAAAAAGATATGGAGTGCACTAGAAAAAATTTTCATTATTTCCTTCCTCTATCCATATTCATGCAGAATTGCTCATGAACTAATACCCAACTCTTTCCATTTATTAATTGAATTCCTATAACAAGTAACAAGTGTTTTATTCCAAGATTAAGTTATTACTGAACAAAGAAAAATTTTCATTATATTATAAAGGATGAGATCAATTCGGAAGCGCTTTTTCTTATTCTAGCAGACGGAATTCCTTTGGTCTAATTTAGGACTTTCAAATCTATTTTATTTTATCTAATTCTATCTACGCCCCCGGGGCTAGGAACAAAACAGTCCTTTCCTTTTTCTGATCATAGAGAAGCCGTATGAAGCTAAGGTTTCATGTACGGTTTTGAAATAGCGGTGGGAACTGTGATGTTATCACCGACTATGATTATCTAACAGTTCAAGTACAGTTGATATAGTTGAAGCACAGTCAAAATACGGTTTTTTTGGATGGAATATTTGGCGTCAGCCTATAGGTTTTCTGGTTTTTTTAATTTCTTCTTTGGCAGAATGTGAAAGATTACCCTTTGATTTACCAGAAGCGGAGGAAGAATTAGTAGCAGGTTACCAAACTGAATATTCCGGTATCAAATATGGTTTATTTTATCTTGTTTCTTACCTAAATTTATTAGTTTCTTCTTTATTTGTAACAGTTCTCTACTTGGGCGGGTGGAATTTATCTATTCCCTATATATCCTTTTTTGATTTTTTCCAAATGAATAAAGCAGTTGGAATTTTGGAAATGACAATGGGTATATTTATTACATTAACTAAAGCTTATTTATTTCTCTTCATTTCTATCACAATAAGATGGACTTTACCGAGGATGAGAATGGATCAGTTATTAAATCTTGGATGGAAATTTCTTTTACCTATTTCCCTGGGCAATCTCTTATTAACAACCTCTTCTCAACTTGTTTCACTATAAATAAGATAATACAATAATAGTAAGAATATTTTCAACACAAAAGCTCTCTCAAACAAGAGAAAGAAACATATCTTTTTCATAGATATTTAGAATGAATATGTTCCCTATGGTAACTGGGTTCATGAGTTATGGTCAACAAACAATACGTGCTACAAGGTACATAGGTCAAAGTTTCATAACTACCTTATCCCACACAAATCGTTTACCTATAACGATTCACTACCCTTATGAAAAATCAATTACACCAGAGCGTTTCCGAGGGCGAATCCACTTTGAATTTGATAAATGTATTGCTTGTGAAGTATGTGTTCGCGTATGTCCGATAGATTTACCCGTTGTGGATTGGAGATTTGAAAAGGATATTAAAAGAAAACAATTGCTTAATTATAGTATTGATTTCGGAGTTTGTATATTTTGTGGCAATTGTGTTGAGTACTGTCCAACAAGCTGTTTATCAATGACTGAAGAATATGAACTTTCTACCTATGATCGTCATGAATTGAATTACAATCAAATTGCTTTAAGTCGGTTACCAATCTCCATAATGGGAGATTACACAATTCAAACAATTAGGAATTCGTCTGAAAGTAAAATAAACAAAGAAAAATCTTCGAATTCAAGAACGATTACTGATTACTAAACTTTGATTTTGTCTTTCTGTTATAAAAATCTAATAATTCTTTATTAAACTTTAAAATTAAACTATAAAGAAAAACGAAAAACTACTGCTTATTGGAAATTATTTCTTATTTTAAATCAGACTAGATTTTCGTGATATAATATAATTTATAACTATAAGTTTATACACAAAAAAATACCCTAATCCTTTTTTCCTTCCTTGAATCCTTTAGTTTTAGTCAGTTCATGAAAAATTTTATACTATTAATTTCTTTTTATCCATAATGGATTTACCTGGACCAATACATGAGATTCTTATGCTATTTGGGGGATTTGTTCTTCTACTAGGGGGTCTAGGAGTAGTATTACTTACCAACCCCATTTATTCTGCCTTTTCGCTGGGATTAGTTCTTGTTTGTATATCCTTATTCTATTTTTTATTAAATTCCTACTTTGTAGCTGTCGCACAACTTCTTATTTATGTGGGAGCCATAAATGTCTTGATCATATTCGCTGTAATGTTCGTAAATGGCTCAGAATGGTCTAAAGATAAGAATTATTGGACTATTGGAGATGGGTTCACTTCACTCGTTTGTATAACTATTGTTTTTTCACTAATGACTACTATCCCAGATACGTCGTGGTATGGAATTCTTTGGACTACAAGATCAAACCAAATAGTAGAACAGGGTCTCATAAATAATGTTCAACAAATTGGAATTCATTTAGCAACCGATTTTTATCTTCCGTTTGAACTCATTTCCATAATTCTTCTAGTTTCTTTAATAGGTGCAATTACTATGGCTCGGCAATAAGAAAACTTAGAAAAAGTACAAATTATAAGAATTGCAAATCTAAAATAAATAACTAAAGAATCACAATTTTGATTTAGTAAAATCCATCTACTGCCAACAAATACCTCCTTTTTTTTTTTTTTTTTTTTCTTTTGTTGTGTAATTGTTCTATTGTAATTAATTGAATCGGTTCAATTCTTGCCCTCATATTGAAATGAATCGAGATTGATAAGGAGTTAGTTAATGATGTTTGAGCATGTACTTTTTTTGAGTGTCTATTTATTTTCGATTGGTATCTATGGATTGATCACAAGCCGAAACATGGTTAGAGCTCTAATATGTCTTGAACTTATACTGAATTCAATTAATCTAAATCTCGTAACATTTTCTGATCTATTTGATAGTCGCCAATTAAAAGGAGATATTTTCGCAATTTTTGTTATAGCCCTTGCAGCTGCTGAAGCCGCTATTGGACTATCCATTCTTTCTTCCATCCATCGTAATAGGAAATCCACTCGTATCAATCAATCTAATTTATTGAATAATTAGACTTTTGAATAATTAGACATAGAATCCTCTAAACAAAGGCGCACATATTAAAATAAATAGAAATCAATACTATTTTCTTAGTATTATTTGAGAATATCCATTTTTTTTAGTAGATTATTGCATAGTATTCTTTTTCACTTAAATGAATTTTTGTATTTGTAATTCATTGATATTGCAATTTGAATATTGCAATAATTTATATTGAAAAGACGATAGCCAATTTATTGGCTAATTCGAATTCGTCTGTACAATTCGTAAAATTCTTTCTTATTTCTTATTTATTGTTGAAATCCAAAATTAAAGTCTCTTGGCTCTCTTCACGCTTTCTCACAAACAGATTAAAAAATAGATTTTTTTTTTTGAAGTTTGGATAAACCATTGCTTCGTCTGGTGTCTACAATACATATGACTCATTATAGTACTAATTTCATTTTTACCAGATCGAAAAATTTTATGTTGAAAAGAAAAATTTATAGATCCAATGTCACATTCCGTAAAAATTTACGATACATGTATAGGATGCACTCAATGTGTACGAGCTTGTCCAACAGATGTATTAGAAATGATACCCTGGGATGGATGTAAAGCCAAGCAAATTGCTTCCGCGCCGAGAACCGAAGATTGTGTGGGTTGTAAGAGATGTGAATCTGCCTGCCCGACAGATTTTTTAAGTGTCCGCGTTTATTTAGGGCCTGAAACAACACGTAGCATGGCTCTATCTTATTGATACGTTACAAAAAACTTCACTCGAATCGTCTGATTCCTCTTTACCGAAGAAGCCTGTGCTCGAAATAATCGAGCACGGGCTTTTCTGGTCAAAACGTATCTTGTCTTTATCACTTTATCATGAGTTATTTTCCTTGGTTAACAATACTTGTTGTTTTGCCGATATTTGCAGGTTCATTAATTTTCTTTTTACCTCATAAGGGAAACAAAGTCGTTAGGTGGTATACTATATCTATTTGTTTATTAGAATTCCTTCTAATGACTTATGCGTTCTGTTATCATTTCCAACTGGAGGATCCCTTAATCCAATTAAAGGAGGATTATAAATGGATAGATGTCTTCGATTTCCACTGGAGATTGGGAATCGATGGACTTTCATTAGGATCTATTTTATTGACAGGATTTATCACTACTTTAGCTACTTTAGCAGCTTGGCCAATTACACGGAATTCGCGATTATTCTATTTCCTGATGCTCGCAATGTATAGTGGTCAAATAGGATTATTTTCTTCGCGAGACCTTTTACTTTTTTTTATCATGTGGGAGTTAGAATTAATTCCTGTTTACTTACTTTTATCCATGTGGGGGGGGAAGAGGCGTCTATATTCAGCTACAAAGTTTATTTTGTATACTGCAGGCGGTTCCATTTTTTTCTTAATCGGAGTTCTGGGTATGGGCTTATATGGTTCCAACGAACCAGGATTAGATTTGGAAAGATTAATTAATCAATCATACCCTGCAACCTTGGAAATACTTTTATATTTTGGCTTCCTTATTGCTTATGCTGTCAAATTGCCGATTATACCCCTACATACGTGGTTACCAGATACCCATGGGGAAGCACATTATAGTACATGTATGCTTTTAGCGGGAATATTATTAAAGATGGGAGCATATGGATTGATTCGGATCAACATGGAATTGTTACCTCATGCTCATTATCTATTTTCGCCCTGGTTAGTAATAATAGGAGCGATCCAAATAATCTATGCAGCTTCAACTTCTCTTGGTCAACGAAATTTCAAAAAAAGAATAGCTTATTCCTCTGTATCTCACATGGGTTTCATAATTATAGGAATTGGTTCCATAACCAACATTGGACTCAATGGAGCTATTTTACAAATATTATCCCATGGATTTATTGGTGCTACACTTTTTTTCTTGGCAGGAACCGCTTCTGATAGAATGCGTCTTGTTTATCTCGAAGAACTGGGGGGAATATCTATCCCAATGCCTAAAATTTTTACCATGTTTAGTAGCTTTTCAATGGCTTCTCTTGCCTTACCAGGAATGAGTGGTTTTGTCGCAGAATTAGTAGTATTTTTTGGACTAATTACTAGTCCAAAATTTCTGTTAATGCCAAAAACACTAATTACTTTTGTAATGGCAATTGGAATGATATTAACTCCTATTTATTTATTATCTATGTTACGCCAGATGTTCTATGGATACAAGCTATTTAATGTTCCAAACGCAAATTTTGTGGATTCTGGACCACGAGAACTCTTTATTTTAATCTGTATCTTTTTACCAGTAATAGGAATTGGTATTTATCCAGATTTTGTTCTCTCCCTATCCGTTGACAGGGTAGAGGCTCTCTTATCCAATTATTATCCTAAATAGGTTTGCTTTTTTTTACTCGTCTGCTCTATTAATGCAGAAATAAGTAAAAAAGTATATAATGCAGAAATAAGTAAAAAAGTATAATTAGATCTATCTCGAATTTTTGAGAACCCTTTGATAAGGCGTTCAAGGGGTTCTCAAATAAAACATAAAAGTAAAAACCTTCATTTCATGAAGGTTTTATTTTATGTAATCATTTAGGTGTTAATGTAAACGAACCATAACTATGTAAGCCTATTCCTAATAGATTTATACCAAAATAACAAATCCAAATTATAAGAAATCCTATCAAAGCTATAAGTGCAGAATTCGTACCCTTCCAATTTGGATTTGTTCTACTATGTAAATAAATTGCGAATATGGTCCAAGTAATAAATGCCCAAGTTTCCTTAGGATCCCAATTCCAATAGGATCCCCAGGCCTCATTAGCCCATACTGCTCCACAAAGAATACCTACGGTTAAAAGGGTAAATCCTAGGCTAATGACACGATAACTCCAAGAATCCAAACGCTCCGTTAATTGATATTTGTAATAATTTGGAAATGAAGGGACAGAGGTTCTTTTTAAAGCACTTCTTTTTGCATAAAAATATTTAATATCACTAAAGAAAAATGTTTTATTTAAAACATTTTTTTTCTTTTTAGAAAAGAAATGGAAATTATTTCGAAATCTAATGATTAGAATAGCGGCAGATAATAAGGATCCGCACAAAAGAGTTGCATAGCTTAATAACATCATACTGACATGCATCATTAACCACTGAGATTGTAGAGCAGGTACTAGTATCGTGGATTGATGCATTTCAGTTAAAAGACCCGATGTGGCAAAGCCTTGCGTTAAAATAGTACTTGGCGTAGTTATTGTGCTTAAATCATTTTTAGAGTTCTGTATTTTAGGAATGGTATGAAGAATATACAGGGCCCATGAAAGGAAGATCAATGACTCATATAAATTACTTAATGGAAAATGTCCCGAGGAAGCCCAACGAGAAACTAAGAATCCTGTTATAGAGAAAAAAGTAACTATCATTCCTTTTTCTGACGAATCGCGTAATCCTCCAAGTTCACGAACTAATAAGGTTATAAAATGAATCGTAATCACAATTGAAATCGTTGAGAAAGAGATATGAGTTAGTATATGTTCTAAAGTTGCAAATAGCATAAGGGGAAGGTCCCATTACAAAATTGTAAATTTCGAATTGATTTCTAATCTATTGTATTCTTTTTCAAGAATGCCGCCACTCGGATTCGAACCGAGATGCTTGAGCACTGCTTCCTAAGAGCAGCGTGTCTACCAATTTCACCATGGCGGCTAACTTCAAATAATAGGTAACTTAAAAGAATAATAGCTATTATCTTGGGAATCGTCGATATTGGGAAAGTCCATAAAATTTAGGAACATTAGAGTTTTCATTAAAATAGACTTCGTTTGGTAGTATCGTTTCCATTTTTTTTTTTTACAATAAACTCTTGCTTTGCCCAATAGAAACACAAACACTGCTTGAAAGAGTTGGAACTTCTTTTTTCTAACTTGCAATTATAGAACTAATTTTTTCTAATTAATTTCCCCTTTACATTTTGAAAATTCTTTCAATACAATGAAAAAAATCCAAAAGGGTTTCTATTTAATGATGAAATTAAAATAAAATGGATAAATAGAAAAGGCTTTTTGGATTTTTTAAAAATTTCTAGAATGAAAGTCTTTATGCTCTTATTAATAAGATTTACTAACCTTATGATTTTGGAGAAGATAGGTGGAAGTTGTAAGTCCTATTGTAAGAATACTCCACTTTTCATAATTTTCCTAATAGAATATGAGGATTCTATTAGGAAAATTATGAAAAGTTCATTGATAGGAAAAGAATACTTAGCACACAGTATACCAAACAAAACTTTTTTTTTCTTGTATATATAAGATAAGAGGGGTTTTTTGTTCTAAGAATATTGTACCGAGTAATTCGACACATAAAAGTACATTCAAAGAAGAATCCAAATTATTAAATAATTGGAATTCTTTTTTGATAAGTCAATTCATATTATTCCAAAATCTTATTATTTGTTTGTTGCCCAGAAAAACCCTTTGGTTTTGGATGCTCATTACCGCTCGAAAATGATCTTGATTTTACTAAAGAATAAGATTGTACTATGGAAAAATAAGTCTTTTTCTTCCAAATATTTTTACGAATACGCTTTTTTGACATTGAAGTACGTTTTTTTGGAACTGCCATTCAAAAAGGAAATTACTTTTTTCTAGTTGTATGTGAAAGACATCTATTGCTGCAAATCAATCCTTCTTTCTTCTTTTTATTAGTATTTATACTTAGATACTGAAAGATACTTAAATTTTGAATTATTTTTTACTTCATTTTGTCTAATGCGGATAAGACAACAAGAATTTTTTAACATTTTTTCTTTATATATTTTATACTTTTTTTTTAATAATATAGAATATATAGAAGGGTTTCTCATTTAAATCTATTTATATCTATTTATATATCAAGTATACTCCATATATAGATATATGGTATGGAAGCCTATCCCCCATATAAGATAAGACGGGGGGATAAAAAGAAGGGAAAATGAAAATAGTTAATTAAGTTCAGAATGGTATTCCATAAAGGAAAGGAATTCCAATCAAAACAAAAAATACTGAGTCTCTTAAACAAGACATTCTAAAACTTAGGTAATTTATAGTCATTAGAATTTTAGTTCTATATGAAGTAAGGACTATTCGATAATTTCTTATAAACATAGGTTTTCATTGGAATTCACTCAATCAGTTAATTATGGAACAAGAGAGCTGTTTCATCTTTGTTTTAAAGAAATATAAAAATGAATTATGAATAGAAAGTAAAATGATTCCACTTTTTTTTTTTTATTTTTATAAATATCTTTATTTAGTTAATAAAATAACTTCGTTACCTAGTTATTTTATTAACTTTTTTAATTTAACCAACTAAACCCATTCTTAATTTTTAATTATTTCAATGAGATAAATTTTGGAAAAATTAAGAATTTCAGTATTTTTTCTTATTCTTTTTATTTATTCTTTCAGAAAGAGATAAGAATTGGTTTGGTGAATCGGAAACAATTTTATAGAAAAATTGAAGTAAAAATTGAAGTAAAAATTGCAATTTCTTTTCTTATGGAACATACATATCAATATGCATGGGTAATCCCTCTTCTCCCACTTCCAGTTATTATGTCAATGGGATTTGGCCTTATTCTTATTCCGACAGCAACAAAAAATCTTCGTCGCATATGGGCTTTTCCTAGTGTTTTACTCTTAAGTATAGCTATGGTATTCTCAGTTCAACTGTCTATTCAACAAATAAATGGAAGTTCGATCTATCAATATCTATGGTCTTGGACCGTCAATAATGATTTTTCTTTAGAATTTGGATACTTGATTGACCCACTTACTTCTATTATGTTAATACTAATTACTACTGTAGGAATCCTGGTTCTTATTTATAGTGATGGTTATATGTCTCACGATGAAGGATATTTGAGATTTTTTGTTTATATAAGTTTTTTCAATACTTCCATGTTGGGATTGGTTACTAGCTCCAATTTGATACAAATTTATTTTTTTTGGGAACTCGTGGGAATGTGTTCTTATTTATTGATAGGCTTTTGGTTTACACGACCAATCGCAGCGAGTGCTTGTCAAAAAGCTTTTGTAACTAATCGTGTAGGGGATTTTGGTCTATTATTAGGAATTTTAGGTTTTTTTTGGATAACAGGTAGTTTAGAGTTTAGGGATTTGTTCAAAATAGCTAATAACTGGATTCCTAATAATGGAATTAACTCTTTACTTACTACTTTGTGTGCTTTTTTATTATTCCTTGGTGCAGTTGCGAAATCCGCACAATTCCCTCTTCACGTATGGTTACCCGATGCTATGGAAGGGCCCACTCCTATTTCGGCTCTTATACACGCAGCAACTATGGTTGCTGCGGGAATTTTTCTTCTAGCTCGACTTCTTCCTCTTTTCATATCTTTACCTTTGATAATGAGTTTTATTTCTTTAGTAGGTACAATAACACTATTCTTAGGAGCTACTTTAGCTCTTGCTCAGAGAGATATTAAAAGAAGCTTAGCCTATTCTACAATGTCTCAATTGGGTTATATGATGTTAGCTCTAGGTATAGGTTCTTATCAAGCTGCTTTATTCCATTTGATCACTCATGCTTATTCAAAAGCTTTATTGTTCTTGGGATCCGGATCCGTTATTCATTCAATGGAACCTCTTGTTGGATATTCACCAGATAAAAGTCAAAATATGGTTCTTATGGGCGGTTTAAGAAAATACATTCCAATCACAAGAACTACTTTTTTATGGGGTACACTTTCTCTTTGTGGTATTCCACCTCTTGCTTGCTTCTGGTCCAAAGATGAAATCCTTAGTAATAGTTGGTTGTATTCGCCCTTTTTTGGAATAATAGCCTCCTTTACTGCAGGATTAACTGCCTTTTATATGTTTCGGATATATTTACTTACATTTGATGGGTATTTGCGTGTTCATTTTCAAAATTACAGTAGCACTAAAGAGAGTTCCTTGTATTCAATATCCTTATGGGGAAAAAGGATACCCAAAGGAGTGAATAGGGATTTCGTTTTATCAACAACGAAGAGTGGAGTTTCTTTTTTTTCACAAAATATACCAAAAATTCAAGGTAATACAAGAAATAGGATAGGATCCTTTACTACGTCTTTTGGGGCTAAAAAAACTTTTGCCTATCCGCATGAAACGGGAAATACTATGTTATTTCCTCTTCTTATATTACTACTTTTCACTTTGTTCATTGGATTCATAGGAATCTCTTTTGATAATGGAGGAATTGGTAATGGAATAGCAGAGTTAACCATATTATCAAAGTGGTTAACTCCCTCAATAAACTTTACCCAGGAAAGTTCTAATTCTTTTGTAAATTCATATGAATTTATTACTAATGCAATTTCTTCTGTAAGTCTAGCTATCTTTGGTTTATTCATAGCATATATCTTCTATGGATCCGCTTATTCTTTTTTTCAGAATTTGGATTTAATAAACTCTTTTTACAAAGGAAATCCTAAAAAAGAATTTTTAGATCAAGTAAAAAAAAATATATACAGTTGGTCATATAATCGTGGTTATATAGATATTTTCTATACTAGGGTCTTTACCCTCGGTATAAGAGGGTTAACCGAACTCACGGAGTTTTTTGATAAGGGTGTTATTGATGGAATTACCAATGGAGTGGGTCTTGCTAGTTTTTGTATAGGAGAGGAAATTAAATATGTAGGGGGAGGTCGAATCTCGTCTTATTTATTCTTTTTTTTATGTTATGTATCTGTGTTTTTATTCTTTTTTCTTTCTTAAGTTAAGGAATTTACAACAAGTCTCTTGCAAAAATAACTATCCTATCCCCTTTCTACAATCTCTCTATATCCTTGTTACATAAGGTAAGTATTGTATAATAGTTCGGTTTTCCGCGATTTTTTCCATTCCTCTGTGTAAATACCCTAATATGGGTTCACAATCAATAACATCCTCACCATCGAGAGTAACGATCAGTCGAAGAACACCATGCATTGATGGGTGTTGAGGGCCCATATTGACTATCATGAGATCTTTTCTTGTAAGCGGTAGACTCATATCCTTTCTTCCTTAATTCATTATTCCATGAAAATGGATTATTCCATGAATTCCTCAAAGCGAGGCTCATCAAAATGAAAAATCTAAGACTACTATAAGACTACTAAAAAAATAATAAAACAAGAAAAAAATTTGAACGATTAAATTACTGCTCCCGAATATTCAACTGACCGATTAATTTCTTATAACGTACTCTATTTTTCTTTGCCAAATAAGCCAGCAAACGTCGACGTTTTCCCAAAAGTCTTCGTAGACCTCTTTCCGATGAAAAATCTTTTTTGTGTAATTCCAAATGTGAAGCAAGTCTCCGTATCTTATTGGTGAAACTGAATACTTGAAATTCAACAGAACCCCTGTTTTCTTCTTTTTCTTCTTTAACCATAAATCCAAAAATTTTTCTACCTCCTTTCTTTTTCATGTATTTTTCTGATCAGGAAAAATACAAAATTATGTCAGTTATTTTGAAGTTATTCTAATCTCGTACACACACAAATTTGCAATTATTCATCTACTACTGGAATTTGGATTTATTTTATCGATGCAAATTGGATTTGGATAGAAGGGTACATTCTTTCTAATATTTTAGATAGAAGAAATGTTTCTTCTATCTAAAATATTAGAAAGAATTTTGCTGATTTATTTATTGCTATATGCAATTTATGGAATTGATACACCATTTAATTGATATCATTTAGCAAAATGAAACACAGCATATGCATCCATCTTTTGGCTCGAGAATTTCACGGGATAGAGATATGGTATAAGAAATAGACTATTAAGTAACTCTAAATGAATTGTGGATACATCTGTATCCTTAACATACTGAAACGATTGTCATTATTCGTATCAAACCAATAGCGATTCATACAAGCTAAATCTTCTAATCAATGGTGGGCCAATAATGAATTTTTTTGCATATGTATTAAGACGCTTGGCCTGATTTCGAAATTGTCCAGAGTTTTATATGTTGTTTTCATTGCAAAATGATGGGTCTCCTTCCATAACTTTCCAATTACGAGTACGAGAATTGAAAGACATGAAAATTCTCAATTCTCTACGGCGTCTAGTAGATAGAAACAAGAAAATCAGAAGAATCTTTCTCTCTATTCACTATCATTCCGCGTCTTCGACTTCTATTAGTTTCTTTTCTTCTTTAATGCAATAGCTATAGTTTGATATAAGAATCCATTTCTCAAAGTAATGGAAACCATTCTCTTATAGGAAATGGTTCGAAAATCGCTATTCCACCTTTTAGGTATCGTGAAAAGTGATACCTGTGAAGATCGTGCATTTCAGTCAAATTCAGATCCGTTTTTCGAGTCCATGATATAATATAACCAAATTGGATAGATCTTCCACCTGTTTAGCTAAGAAAGAATAGATACAGAGGTGGATAATAGATCGATATGAAGATCATGAGCTGCCCCATAATGAAATCGCCAGTAGTCGCGAATATCTCCTTCTTCCCTAATCCAAGATTGGAGAAAGAAGATCTAAGAGGGACCTATGGAGAATGTAGTCAGAAATCCATAATAGAGTCCGACCACAACGACCGAATTAATTATCCTCATCGAGAAACTTAGACTACTAAATAGAAAAGATTTGAAAATCATGGCATGGGTCTCCTTTTTTTCTTTCTTTAGAGTTTTCTATATGCACAATTTCTCGATGTTTCGATGAGAATTTCTTGACTTTCCATATATAGAAAGAGATAGACTATAAATGACATCTCTTATGTCAATAAGACCAAAGGGATGGATATTAAATGATAGGAAGTGCTAGGAAGTGAAATAGAATGAAATAGAGCCACTTTGGGCTTCCCTATGAAATGAGGCATGGAACGGAGCCACTACGAAGAAATTATGGGAGTTACGAAAGAAGCTTCGGACTCATATTGTTCATGGGTTGAGAGCGGGAGTTGAACTCTAGGAGGTCGAATCCCCCCTTGTTCCTCAGTAGCTCAGTGGTAGAGCGGTCGGCTGTTAACTGACTGGTCGTAGGTTCGAATCCTACTTGGGGAGATTTTATTCATTCTTTAATGTAAGAATTTTAATGTAAGAATAAAGAATTGAATTAAAGGGCTTGCTTTGACCCTTAGGAGTAGGTAACCCGTTCGCTATCCTTGTTTCTATTTCTATTGCATTCTATCTCATCGTATCACATTCTGTTCTACGATTCCACTTCGACAAAAGGAAAGAGCATACCTAAGTTCAATAGCTTTACGTCCGCTATCCCGATCATGATTTTCCTACCCTCAGGGGGAAAGTAAAGGCCCTTCCCCCTTTGGAAGGCTGTGGGCGAGGAGGGATTCGAACCCCCGACACCGTGGTTCGTAGCCA
>NW_028259486.1:0-2500 GCF_056163025.1 Triticum urartu | reverse complement strand
ATTGAAAATTCGTTCCTCTAGCAGTTCCGGTTTGAGCATTCCGTTCCCTTTTTCAAACTCCACTTCTTTTCATATAGCAATCCCTGATCAAAGAGAGAACAATATCCATTTCAAAACATTTCTAACAGATTCCTTAGTTCGGACCGACGAAGTAATGTCACTCGACTATTATCAACCTGACTGCAATCTTTTTCTGTCGGTAAGGATTGCACCAGAGCACCTTCTACTTCTAATAGGCCATGAACTATAGATAGAGAAGAATCATTCTGAGCGAGTACATAAGAAGCGATCCACTTTTTTTCATCGGTTCCAGGGGAAGACCAAAGATCTTGCGCGGCAGGTCCGCCAGAAAAACTCAAAAGAGAAAGAAGTCTCGTTAATCTCTTCATGCTCGTTCCAAGTTCGAAGTACCTTTTGGCCAAAGAAAAACCCGCTTCCTGACACGATTGCCTCTTTATCTTTATATAGATAGATTCTATGGGGTTATTACTTAGTAAGTCTATTTTGTACAAGAGCCCCTCCTATCTGATAGAAAAGGGTCCCATGATCCCGAGCCGATCTTACCTTGGCTCGCAAACCCCAAGTTTGTCTATGAAGAGCTAATCTAATTGTATTTTTTTCTAGAATGGATTTCTTATGTGGAATACTAATGGATAGGGCTTCGTTGCTAAGTGCTACAAGATCTAGTGCACTGGAACTCGTGGTTATGGACCCGAATCCTTTAGTATGGAACATTGTCTTTTCCAAGTAAAAACCCCTAGTATATGAAAGAATGAAAAGGTGCTTTCGTTCTTGTGGAATAAGAAGCCCTCGTACCTTAATGAAAGGAAAATCGTAATTTTTCGTTAGGTATTTGACCAAATAGGATCGTCCAGTTCCTACAGAACCTATCACTAAAATACCCGATAGGGCTAAGCGGAACGAAAAGGGTTTTCCATGAGATGGTAAATGAAAACGATTAGTCCCACACGAGGTTTGGGAATAAGTGATTGTCTGATAATGAGCAAGGAATATACGTCTTTCTGCTAAAGAGGATCTATTAAACTCATAATTCATTAGATCCTTGTTATCAATGCCAACTAGGTATCATAAGTAAATGGATCCCGGTTGTTCAATCCTTTGATAACCAAGGTCATTCTTTGCTAAAGAGAAATGATCACTATGAGTCAGACTCAATAGAATTGGATCCATTCCAAATAGCGAGAATTAGGATTCTTGATCCCTCTCAATCTCTCTTTCAATTCGAGGATCCAGAGAGGTGTTTTCATAGTCATCTCCGAATATTTGCCATCTCGGAATATTTTCGATTTCATTTTTCTATGATATGTCTTTCTATATGAAAATTGGTTATTTACGATGTACGATGATCCCTGTTAAGCATCCATGGCTGAATGGTTAAAGCGCCCAACTCATAATTGGTAAATTTGCGGGTTCAATTCCTGCTGGATGCACACGAACGGGAACATTCCATAAGTCTATTGGAACTGGCTCTCTATCCATGGAATCTCATCCATCATCCATACATAACGAATTGGTATGGTATATTCATACCATAACATAAGAACAATAAGAACTCGAATTCTTATCGATACTGGAACTCAGAGCATAGGAGGGAAAGTCGATTTATGGATGGAATCAAATACGCAGTATTTACAGAAAAAAGTCTTCGTTTATTGGGAAAGAATCAATATACTTTTAATGTCGAATCGGGATTCACTAAGACAGAAATAAAGCATTGGGTCGAACTCTTCTTTGGTGTTAAGGTGGTAGCTGTGAATAGCCATCGACTACCTGGAAAAGGTAGAAGAATAGGACCTATTCTGGGCCATACAATGCATTACAGACGTATGATCATTACCCTTCAACCGGGTTATTCTATTCCACTTCTAGATAGAGAAAAAAACTAAAGGAGAATACTTAATAATACGGCGAAACATTTATACAAAACACCTATCCCGAGCACACGCAAGGGAACCGTAGACAGGCAAGTGAAATCCAATCCACGAAATAATTTGATCCATGGACGGCACCGTTGTGGTAAAGGTCGTAATTCCAGAGGAATCATTACCGCAAGGCATAGAGGGGGAGGTCATAAGCGCCTATACCGTAAAATAGATTTTCGACGGAATCAAAAAGACATATCTGGTAGAATCGTAACCATAGAATACGACCCTAATCGAAATGCATACATTTGTCTCATACACTATGGGGATGGTGAGAAGAGATATATTTTACATCCCAGAGGGGCTATAATTGGAGATACTATTGTTTCTGGTACAAAAGTTCCTATATCAATGGGAAATGCCCTACCTTTGAGTGCGGTTTGAACTATTGATTTACGTAATTGGAAGTAACCAATTAGGTTTACGACGAAACCTAGAAATCGATCACTGATCCAATTTGACTACCTCTACGGGATAGACCTCAACAGAAAACTGTTGAGTAACGGCAGCAAGTGATTGAGTTCAGTAGTTCCTCATAGAAAATTATTGGCTCTAGA
>NW_028259485.1:0-33527 GCF_056163025.1 Triticum urartu | reverse complement strand
AAGGAGGAGAAAGAAACAATAGTAACGTGGTCCCGGGCATCTAGCATTCTACCCACAATGGTTGGCCATACAATCGCGATTCATAATGGAAAGGAACATATACCTATTTACATAACAAATCCTATGGTAGGTCGCAAATTGGGGGAATTCGTGCCTACTCGGCATTTCACGAGTTATGAAAATGCAAGAAAGGATACTAAATCTCGTCGTTAACTGAATTCTGAATAGAAAGATTAAGAAGAAAAAAAGATTCAAAATAAAGACAGAAATACCCAATATCTTGCTAGAACAAGATATTGGGTATTTCTGTCTTCAAAAATTCTTATATGTTAGCAGAAAAACCTTATCCATTAATAGATGGAACTTCAACAGCAGCTAAGTCTAGAGGGAAGTTGTGAGCATTACGTTCGTGCATTACTTCCATACCAAGGTTAGCACGGTTGATGATATCAGCCCAAGTATTAATAACGCGACCTTGACTATCAACTACAGATTGGTTGAAATTGAAACCATTTAGGTTGAAAGCCATAGTACTAATACCTAAAGCAGTGAACCAGATTCCTACTACAGGCCAAGCAGCCAAGAAGAAGTGTAAAGAACGAGAGTTGTTGAAACTAGCATATTGGAAGATTAATCGGCCAAAATAACCATGAGCAGCCACAATATTATAAGTTTCTTCCTCTTGACCAAATTTGTAACCCTCATTAGCGGATTCATTTTCAGTAGTTTCCCTGATCAAACTAGAGGTTACCAAGGAACCATGCATAGCACTGAATAGGGAACCGCCGAATACACCAGCTACACCTAACATGTGGAATGGATGCATAAGGATGTTGTGCTCTGCCTGGAATACAATCATAAAGTTGAAAGTACCAGAGATTCCTAAAGGCATACCATCAGAAAAGCTTCCTTGACCAATAGGGTAAATCAAGAAAACAGCAGTAGCAGCTGCAACAGGAGCTGAATATGCAACAGCAATCCAAGGACGCATACCCAGACGGAAACTAAGTTCCCACTCACGACCCATATAACAAGCTACACCAAGTAAGAAGTGTAGAACAATTAGCTCATAAGGACCACCATTGTATAACCACTCATCAACAGATGCAGCTTCCCAAATTGGGTAAAAGTGCAATCCGATCGCCGCAGAAGTAGGGATAATAGCACCAGAGATAATATTGTTTCCATAAAGTAAAGAACCAGAAACAGGCTCACGAATACCATCAATATCTACTGGAGGGGCAGCGATGAAGGCGATAATAAATACAGAAGTTGCGGTCAATAAGGTAGGGATCATCAAAACACCGAACCATCCGATGTAAAGACGATTTTCAGTGCTAGTTATCCAGTTGCAGAAGCGACCCCACAGGCTTGTACTTTCGCGTCTCTCTAAAATTGCAGTCATGGTAAGATCTTGGTTTATTCAAATTGCAAGGACTCCCAAGCACACGTATTAACTAGAATATAGATAATAGAAGGCTTGTTATTTAACAGTATAACATAGACTATATACCAATGTCAACCAAGTCAGCCCAAAGATTAGCTATCCATATAACTAAATTAACCAAACCAATAATTTTGTATTTGTAAATGAAGTGAGTCAAAGTGAAAAACTTTGATGGGTCTTTTCTATATGGGTTGCCCGGGACTCGAACCCGGAACTAGTCGGATGGAGTAGATAATTCTTCCTTG
This sequence comes from Triticum urartu, assembly GCF_056163025.1. Taxonomy (NCBI): domain Eukaryota; kingdom Viridiplantae; phylum Streptophyta; class Magnoliopsida; order Poales; family Poaceae; genus Triticum; species Triticum urartu. The sequence continues at coordinate 31,835 of NW_028259485.1, read as the reverse complement.
TTACAATAGAGAAAAATCCCTCCCCAAATCGTGCTTGCATTTTTCATTGCACACGACTTTCCCTATGTAGAAATAGCCAATTTCTATTCCAAAGAGGAAGTTCTACTAATTTTTTTAATTAGTAAGTTGATTCACCTACTCTTTATTATAATAAAAAGAACATTTCAGAATGAAAAATAGAAAAGTTTTTTCTTGATCATTTATCAACCCTTTCCTGTTTCTTAATTTCGTCTAATGATTAATTAAGAGGGTTGACCAGGTCATTGATACGTATAATATCCAAATACCAAATACGCTCAGTGTGTGATCCACAGAAAGAAAAAAGAGTTGTTTTGGTGAACATCAAAGAAAAAACTTGCTCTTCTTCCATAAAAAATTCTTCTAAAAATGCCGAACCCAATCGTTGCATAAAAGTTCGTACCGTGCTTTTATGTTTACGAGCTAAAGTTCTAGCACATGAAAGTCGAAGTATATACTTTAGTCGATACAAAGTCCGTTTTTTCGAAGATCCACTATGATAATGAAAAAGATTTCTACATATCCGACCAAATCGATCAAGAATATCCCAATCTGATAAATCTGTCCAAATGGGTTTACTAATAGGATGCCCCGATCCAGTACAAAATTGAGCTTTTGATAAGTATCCTATGAGGAGAGTAGCGGGGACTATGGTATCGAATTTTTTCATTCGAGTATCTATTAGAAATGAATTCTCCAGCATTTGATTCCTTACTAACAAAGAACTTTTTTGTACACTTGAAAGGTACCCCATAAAATCGAAGCAAGAGTTTGCTAATTGGTTTATATGGATTCTTCGCGGCTGAGTCCAAAAACAGAAATAATATTGCCAGAAATTGATAAGGTAGCATTTCCATTTCTTCTTCAAAAAAAAAGTGCCTTTTGATGCAAGAATTGCCTTTCCTTGATATCGAACATAATGCATAAGAGGATCCATAAAGAACCATAGGGTTTTCCGAGAAAAACCAGGGTACATTATCCCAAAATGTTCCATCTTCCTAGAAAAGTGGATTCGTTCCAGAAAAGTTCCAGAAGATGCTAATGGTAAGCAAGAAGATTGTTTACGAAGAAACAACAAAAAAAATTCATATTCTGATACATAAGAGTTATATAGGAATTGAAATAGTCTTTTATTTTCTTTTTGAAAAAAAAAAATGGATTTCATTGAAGTAATAAAACTATTCCAATTCGAATAATAGTTGAGAAAGAATCGCAATAAATGCAAAGATGGAACATCTTGGATACGGTATTGAAGGAGTTGAACCAGGATTTCCAAATGGATAGGATAGGGTATTTCTATATGTGATAGATAATCCAAATGCAAAAATTTGTCTTCTAAAAAGGGAAATATTGAATGAATAGAGCGTAAATTCTGAAACTTTGGTATTTCTTTTTCTTTCAGACAAAAAAATTCCCGTAGCGAGAATGGGATTTCCACAACGATCGCAAACCCTTCAGATAGAATCTGAGAATAAAACTCAGAATAAAAATAATTTTTGTAATCCAATAATCGATCTTGGTTAGGATGATTAACCGAGTTATCCAAAAAATTCTGCTGATACATTCGAATAATTAAACGTTTCACAAGTAGTGAACTAAATTTCTTGTTATTACAACTAACAACTATTTCCACAGGTTCAGAACCATTTAATCCATAATGGTGGGCAAATGCATAAATATATTCCTGAAAGAGAAGTGGGTAGACAAAGTATTGTTGACGAGATTTATGTTTTTCTGAATACCCTTCGAATTTTTCCATTTGTATTTCTACTTGAATCAGAGAGAAGAAGCATTTCTCGGTTTATCGAATGATGATACATAGTGCAATATGGTCAGAACAGGGTGTTGCATTTTTAATACAAACCCTGGAAAGAAAGGGAGTCTAATCCACAGATCTTTTTCTGCTCCTTTTCTACCCAATTAGTTTATGTTTGTTCTAATTAAAAAAAAAGAACAGAACAAGTTTTTTATTTTTGCAGGCCAATCGCTCTTTTGACTTTGGAATACAGCCTCTTTATCAATATACTGCTTCTTTTACACATTCAATCCATAACATCCCTTATTCAATCCATAATCAAGAATAATTAGGATTTCTAAAAAAAAAAAGAAAAAATAAAGGGTCCACTCATAGGAAAACCCAACCTTTCCCCGCATCCGGCACTAATCTATTTTTAACGTCTAATTAGAGCGGGGAATCATTCCAATTAGGAAGTTCAGCTCGTTGCTTTTTATTTTACCAGAATTGGAGCCAGGCTCTATCCATTTATTCATTAGACCCAGAAAATCGTAATTTTGGATTCCATTCAAAAAAGATTGATTTTATTACGACATGCTATTTTTTCCATTCATTACCTTTGAGGATCAGTCGTGGTCTTCTAGACTCTACCAAGAGTCTGGACGAATTTGTTGTTTCATCCAAATGTGTAAAAGATCATAGTCGCACTTAAAAGCCGAGTACTCTACCATTGAGTTAGCAACCCAGATAAAAAAAGGATCTTAGATACGATCGAAATCCAAAAATCAATGGAATTACACCGCGCGCTTCTGTCAAAACATTGAACTAGCAAGACATCAAAAGATTTTTTTTATCGACCATGAAAAACACTCAAATGCCAAAACGAACAGGTCCGGTGAAATTCCACTAAAGTAAAGTTAAAAAAAGAGCGACCCTAATCACGATGGCCAAATTCTCCTTATTTTTAGCGATTTTTATTAACAAAAAATATATATTATAAAAAATATATATTATATTGTATGAGAATACATGCAAGAGGAACACCCTTATCATTTGAGCGAAGTGTAGGCGGAAAAATTGAATATGGAGTGAGGATAAAGAGACCCATCTATCTACAAATTCTATTTGTTCAATAGACCTTTGTCAATGGAAATACAATGGTAAGAAAACAAATTAGATAGAAAAAGTAAATAAAATAGGGGCTTATGTTGGATTGGCACGATATAATATAAATCCAAATAGGATTAAAAAAGAGGTAAATTGTGTCTAAATAATTAGACAACTAGGAATACTAATAATCTTCTCCTATCCTATTTTTTGATTCATTTAGTTCTTCAATTAACTCAAAGTTCTTTCTTTTTCTTTAAAGAATTCTGCCTTCCTTAAAATATCATAAACAGTTCTTGTTGGTTGAGCACCCTTTTCAAGGAAATAGAGAATAGCTGGAACATTTAAACAAGTTTGATTCTTTATCGGATCATAAAAACCTACTTTTTGAAGATCTCTTCCTTCTCTTCGAGATCGAACATCAATTGCAACGATTCGATAGACAGCTTATTGGGATAGATGTAGATAAACAACGCCCCCCCCTAGAAACGTATATGAGGTTTTCTCCTCATACGGCTCGAGAAAATGATTCGAATTTCTGTCGATAATAATAGAAATTAGACTATGACGTGCATTAATTTCCTTACAGAAAAAACAAATTTCATTTATACTCATGACTCAAGTGGGCTAATTTTGCCTGACAAACTTCGAAGGCAAAATCCTTCCAAAATTTTTGAGTCGTCTTTAAACTCTTTTCTTTGTCTCATTTCGAACGAATTGACTTTTATTCCTTATTCTAATCCAACTCTGTTGTTGAGACAATTGAAAATTGTGTTTACTTGTTCTGGAATCCTTTATCTTTGATTTGTGAAATCCTTGGGTTTAGACATTACTTCGGGAATTCCTATTTTTTTCTTTCAAAAGAGTAGCAACATACCCTTTTTTCTTATTTCCTTCGATAAAGCATTTATCTCTTCTATAGAAATCTAATAAGAGGGATTGATTCTGATATACTTTTATTGGACTTTCTTCTTATTTTAACCTTTCGATTTATTTCTATATTAAGGATAGACTGACAAAGTTGGCCTAATTTATTAGTTTTCACTAACCCTAGATTCTTTCCCTTGATAAAAAAAATTCTGTCCTCTCGAGCTCCATCGTGTACTATGTTACTTAAACCCAGCGCAAATTTGGTTCGGAACGAATAGAACAGGCTATGTCGAGCCAAGAGCATTTTCATTACTATGGAAAATGATGGATAGCAAAATCCACAATCGATCATGTCCTTCAAGTCGCACGTTGCTTTCTACCACAATCGTTTTAAACGAAGTTTTACCATAACAAACATTCCTCTTTTCATTGCAAAGTGGTATAGAGAATTGATCCAATATGGATGGAATCATGAATAGTCATTGGTTTAGTTTTTTTATACTAATTAAAACTTGCTATCTATGGAGCAATATGGATAAAAGAAAGTAAGTATTTATCCGGGAAGCCTCCGCCAAGATCCAATTTATTTAAACCCATATTAAAATTCTATCATATGAATGAAACATAGTTTGAAAAAGACGACTAAACAAGTTTGCTTAAAACTTATTTATTCTTAAATTTCCACCCTCAACGGATGGCTCGAGATGATCAATCTTGAAGTGAGAAAAGAAGGATTGACTCTTCCTCAATAAATAAACTATCAACCTCCAAAAAAGTTTAATTAATTTAATTACTAGAATTAGAATTCTAGTAGTAATATATTTTTTCAGTACCAAAAACAATTAACTATAATAACTAAATAAACTATTCCAATGAAAAGATTGAAAGTTTTTGGTAGTTATAGAATTCTCGTACTTCTTCAACTCGAATACCAAAAGGAAGAAAAAAATATGACTAAGTGATTTTATAGTAGAGGCATATCCTGAATGTGCTTGATAGATCCCATTTTTTCATGAAAATAAAGATAGTCAATTTGACTGGACTTAAGACTTTATTATGTTTTCTGAGAAAGAATAAGATATCATTATTCTCTTTAATAAACTTTTGTCTCGTACGGAATACTATATGATTTCACCGTTTGTTTCATCAGAAACAATCTGGGACGGAAGGATTCGAACCTCCGAGTAACGGGACCAAAACCCGCTGCCTTACCACTTGGCCACGCCCCATTTCGGGTTTTATGCGACACTAATAAACACTAGTATGTTTATTTGTTATTCGTCAATACCATTTCAATTACATAAAAAAGGAGGGATATTCTCTTGCTAGTATTCTACACATGCGGATAATATAGAATCAAAAAAATGCATTGATCATTACATGGAATTCTATTAAGATATTATATGAAAGTCGAATTTATTCCACTCTCATTTGAGAGTGCGAATACAAGGAGGTATTTTGTGTTTGGGAAAGTCCGAAGAAAAAAGATTTTGAATCTGCCTTTTCCTTCTTTCCCTTAAAAAAATAACTCAAGAAAAATCCAATTATTTACTCTACAAGAATGAAATGCTTGTTATGCCTAATATACTTAGTTTAACCTGTATCTGTTTTAATTCTGTTCTTTATCCTACTAGTTTTTTCTTTGCCAAATTACCCGAAGCTTATGCTATTTTCAATCCAATCGTGGATATTATGCCTGTTATACCTCTATTCTTTTTTCTATTAGCCTTTGTTTGGCAAGCTGCTGTAAGTTTTCGATGAAATCTTTAGTACTCTGTATGCCAAATTGAATGATGTGTTCATTCCAAAAAAATTTTAAAATGGGTAAAAGCCGAGAAGTTTTATATTTTTATATTATGAACCTTCGATTCTAAAATTTAAATTCTTCTACATTGAATGGGTAGCTACAGCAATAAATTTGGATCAGCCTTTCTACTCCCCTGCACCTAGGTTGAGCAGGTACCTAAAGGTACCTACACAATACCTAACCACCTAACCCTATTTTTGCTATTGATAAGAGTGCTTATTATAAAAGAATTCTTGCAATTTTTTTCAAGAATTCTTTTTTGCATTTTTAGGTATAAAAAAAAACCATCCTAGTGGATCCGTGTGGTAAGGAAAAACTGGTAATCTATTCCTTAAAAAAAAATCTTGGAGATTATGTAATGCTTACTCTCAAACTTTTTGTTTATACAGTAGTGATATTCTTTGTTTCACTCTTTATCTTTGGATTCTTATCTAATGACCCAGGACGGAATCCTGGACGCGAGGAGTAAAAATTCAGTTTTTTTTTTTCTTATTGGATTTGTTTCGTACATTTATCTATGAGAAAATCCGGGGGTCAGAATTCTTTCCAATTCGAAAGTCCCAAATGATCCAAGGGAGCGGAAAGAGAGGGATTCGAACCCTCGGTACAAAAAAATTGTACAACGGATTAGCAATCCGCCGCTTTAGTCCACTCAGCCATCTCTCCACGTTCCAAAGCGAAAGGTTTCCGTGATATGATATAGGCAAGAAATAAGAAATAACGGTTGCAAAAAACCCCTTTTTTTTCTTTCAAAAGTCTATAAAAATTATATTGCCAATTCCATTTTAATTATATTCTTTTTTCTTAATGTTAATAAAAAAAGAAGAAAATTCTTGTTTTTTCTTTCTAAAAATCGATATTGGCCGAGAGACAATCAAATAGATTTTCTCTTTAGCGGGCATTTCCATATAGGACTTGTTATAATTATAATAAAACAAGCAGGTTATATAAAAAAAACGCTTTTTTTGTCGATTATTTATCAAGAAAGCAAAAAGGGTTCTTATCAAATCCACCATAAAATTGGAAAGAAGCATAAAGTAAGTAGACCTGACTCCTTTAATGATGCCTCTATCCGCTATTCTGATATATAAATTCGATGTAGATGAAATTGTATAAGCGAATTTTTTTTATTTCCTTAGACTTAGACCGCGCAAGACAAGAATTTTTCGCTATTTACGATTTCATATTCTTGTTACTAGATGTTCTATAGGAATAAGAAGAAATCGCAACTCCTTTGCGCTACACATAAAATTGGATTTCGAAGGTCCATTTTTTTTTTTCAGAATCCTCTATTATTTTAGTTCTTCCACCCATGCAATAGAGAGGGAATGGGAAAAGAAGGGTTACTTTTATTTGCATTTTTCCCTTAAAAGATAGACTTTGAAATAGGAGTCTTGGAATAATGCTGAATTCAAAGGTTTATTTCTTTCTATAGTATAAGAAAAACAATTTATTTCTATTTCTATAGTATAAGAAAAACAAATAAATAGTATAAGAAAAACAAATCGAATCAAATTCATGGATTTACCACGACCTCGGTTGTGACTGTGACTCCATAGATAAAAATGGGAAATTTCTCTCTTCGAGACCATTGAAAAAGGGCATTGAACGAGAAAGAAATCGTCCACAGATAATAAAACTATCATATGCCTTGGAAAGTGATATGAGGTGCTCGGAAATGGTTGAAGTAATTGAATAGGAGGATCACTATGACTATAGCCCTTGGTAGAATTCCTAAAGAAGAAAATGATCTATTTGATACTATGGATGACTGGTTACGAAGGGACCGTTTCGTTTTTGTAGGATGGTCTGGCCTATTGCTCTTTCCTTGTGCTTATTTCGCTTTAGGGGGTTGGTTTACAGGGACAACTTTTGTAACTTCTTGGTATACCCATGGATTGGCTAGTTCCTATTTGGAAGGTTGTAATTTCTTAACCGCAGCAGTTTCTACCCCTGCCAATAGTTTAGCACACTCTTTGTTGCTACTATGGGGGCCCGAAGCACAAGGAGATTTTACTCGTTGGTGTCAATTAGGCGGTCTATGGACTTTTGTAGCTCTCCACGGGGCTTTTGCACTAATAGGTTTCATGTTACGCCAATTTGAACTTGCTCGGTCTGTTCAATTGCGGCCTTATAATGCAATCTCATTCTCTGGTCCAATTGCTGTTTTTGTTTCTGTATTCCTTATTTATCCACTGGGGCAATCTGGTTGGTTCTTTGCGCCGAGTTTTGGCGTAGCAGCGATATTTCGATTCATCCTTTTCTTCCAAGGATTTCATAATTGGACGTTGAACCCATTTCATATGATGGGAGTTGCCGGAGTATTAGGTGCGGCTCTGCTATGCGCTATTCATGGAGCGACCGTAGAAAACACTCTATTTGAGGACGGTGATGGTGCAAATACCTTCCGTGCTTTTAACCCAACTCAAGCTGAAGAAACTTATTCAATGGTCACTGCTAACCGCTTTTGGTCCCAAATCTTTGGTGTTGCTTTTTCCAATAAACGTTGGTTACATTTCTTTATGCTATTTGTACCCGTCACCGGTTTATGGATGAGTGCTATTGGCGTAGTTGGCTTGGCTCTGAACTTACGTGCCTATGACTTTGTTTCCCAGGAAATCCGTGCAGCGGAAGATCCTGAATTTGAGACTTTCTACACCAAAAATATTCTTTTAAACGAGGGTATTCGTGCGTGGATGGCAGCTCAGGATCAGCCTCATGAAAATCTTATATTCCCTGAGGAGGTTCTACCACGTGGAAACGCTCTTTAATGGAACTTTCGTTTTAGCTGGTCGTGACCAAGAAACCACCGGCTTTGCTTGGTGGGCTGGGAATGCCAGACTTATCAATTTGTCCGGTAAACTGCTTGGAGCTCATGTAGCTCATGCCGGATTAATCGTATTCTGGGCCGGAGCAATGAACCTATTTGAAGTGGCCCATTTCGTACCAGAAAAGCCCATGTATGAACAAGGGTTGATTTTACTTCCACACTTAGCTACTCTAGGTTGGGGAGTAGGGCCAGGGGGGGAAGTTCTAGATACTTTTCCGTACTTTGTATCTGGCGTACTTCACCTAATTTCCTCCGCAGTCTTAGGCTTCGGTGGCATTTATCACGCGCTTCTGGGACCCGAGACTCTTGAGGAATCTTTTCCATTCTTTGGTTATGTCTGGAAAGATAGAAATAAAATGACTACAATTTTGGGTATTCACTTAATTTTGTTAGGTCTAGGTGCTTTTCTTCTAGTACTCAAGGCTCTTTATTTTGGCGGTGTATATGATACCTGGGCCCCTGGGGGGGGAGATGTAAGAAAAATTACCAATTTGACCCTTAGTCCCAGTGTTATATTTGGTTATTTACTAAAATCTCCTTTTGGTGGAGAAGGGTGGATTGTTAGTGTAGATGATTTAGAAGATATAATTGGTGGGCATGTATGGTTGGGTTTTATTTGTGTATTTGGCGGAATTTGGCATATTTTAACCAAACCCTTCGCATGGGCTCGCCGTGCATTTGTATGGTCTGGAGAAGCTTACTTGTCTTATAGTTTAGCTGCTTTATCTGTCTTTGGTTTTATCGCTTGTTGTTTTGTATGGTTCAATAATACAGCTTATCCGAGTGAGTTTTATGGACCCACCGGGCCAGAAGCTTCTCAAGCTCAAGCATTTACTTTTCTAGTTAGAGACCAGCGTCTTGGAGCTAATGTGGGATCCGCTCAAGGACCCACAGGTTTAGGTAAATATCTAATGCGTTCCCCAACTGGGGAGGTTATCTTTGGAGGGGAAACTATGCGTTTTTGGGACCTTCGTGCTCCATGGTTAGAACCTCTAAGGGGCCCCAACGGTTTGGACTTGAGTAGGTTGAAAAAAGACATACAACCTTGGCAAGAACGACGCTCAGCAGAATATATGACCCACGCTCCTTTAGGCTCTTTAAATTCCGTGGGTGGCGTAGCTACCGAGATCAATGCAGTTAATTATGTCTCTCCTAGAAGTTGGTTATCAACTTCTCATTTTGTTCTAGGATTCTTCTTTTTTGTGGGCCATTTATGGCATGCAGGAAGAGCCCGAGCTGCTGCAGCAGGTTTTGAAAAGGGAATCGATCGTGATTTGGAACCTGTTCTTTACATGAACCCTCTTAACTAAGATTTTCTTATTTATACCTGTTCTACTTTTTTTCTGTTCTGGCTCGGTTATTCCATCTAGCCGAGCCATTCATTCCTTTTTATGAAAGAAAGATAAGGGACAGAAAAAAAAAATAAATAAAAATGAAAGAAACAAACGTATTCAATAAGCAAAAGGAGAGAGAGGGATTCGAACCCTCGATAGTTCCTAGAACTATACCGGTTTTCAAGACCGGAGCTATCAACCACTCAGCCATCTCTCCACAGCCTAATCCTTATTTTACTCCTACAAATAGAACATAGCCATATAAAAAATAAAAAGATTTATTAGCCTCTAGAAAGATATCAGATACAAGTTCCTTTTCGATATATCTCTGTATACTGTATACACGGATACAGGATCCGCTATACCCGCTTGTGAAATAAAGAGTAAATAATCTCTTCTCACCCCCATATCCAAATAAAAAAGCGGTTTAAGTAATAAATTTGAATTAAAGAGAAGAATCAATGGATTCATGATTAAACCCCTCCTACTTCTTGTATTTTTTTACAATTTTGGTTTAAGTGAGGGATCAAATATGTAGTCAACTTTATTTGATGGTAGCTTGGAGGATTAGAAATATGACTATTGCTTTCCAATTAGCTGTTTTTGCATTAATTGCGACTTCCTCAGTCTTAGTAATTAGTGTACCCCTTGTATTTGCTTCTCCTGATGGTTGGTCAAATAATAAAAATGTTGTATTTTCCGGTACATCATTATGGATTGGACTAGTCTTTCTCGTAGCTATTCTGAATTCTCTCATTTCTTAAATGAAATTTGGTTAATATTTATTAACCCCATAAAAAAGAAATAATAAAGGCCATTTCTTCTAAAAAATTAGAATAGTGAGACGTATTAAAACGCAATTTGCGTTCCGAATTGCTAGCTCTTCTCTTTCAGTATTATGAAATTCCATTCCCATTAGAATATTCATTGACAGATAATAAAAAAAGGAAAACTCTAATATAATAGAAAATGAAATGAAACGGTCGACCCAGACATAGAAGGTCGACCCAGGCGGATATACGCTATAAAATATATACCGTAGCGAGCGTAGTTCAATGGTAAAATATCTCCTTGCCAAGGAGAAGATACGGGTTCGATTCCCGCCGCTCGCCCGCTTAATTTATCAAAGTACTATGATAAAAAGTTTAGTCTAGTTAACTGTTTAACTACTTATATTAAATTAAGTATTAATTAGGTGTTAGTCTAGTGCCGTATCCCTTACTATCTTACCCTTCCTTTGCATCCCACTCAAAAAAAGAGGGCGCTCCAGAGGCAGAAATAGAACTCGCCAACAGAGCTCCAAAAATTGGGTATTAACTGAGACAAACAACGGGCAAACTTTTTTTAAAGGGAAGGGAGAGGTAGACTGTCCCTTTCGTTTCATTTTTATTTTCTGCAGGGTAGGGAGAGGCCTTGCGCCTTCTTTTTTTGAAGGCAAGTGACTTCGCAAACTGCTCAATTTTGCCCTCTAGGGCCGGGAACTAATGAATAAAAAAGGGTTGGATACGCCCCTCTACCATACATATCTAGAGAAATAGAATAGTCCTTTTATACAGACTGCTAAGTGCGGAGACGGGAATCGAACCCGTGACCTCAAGGTTATGAGCCTCGTGAGCTACCAAACTGCTCTACTCCGCTCTGGAGTACCAGAAACTGGTGGACAAAAAAGGCTTGAATACAAGCCTCTAACATGTCTAGACAAATAGAATACTCCTTTTATACAGAATGGAGCGGGTAGCGGGAATCGAACCCGCATCGTTAGCTTGGAAGGCTAGGGGTTATAGTCGACGTTGGTTGATTATTTTTAACGTCTCTAATTCAAAACCGAACATGAAATTTTGATTTCATTCGGCTCCTTTATGGATATTCTCACCACTTAACATCTATGTCAGCTTTTCTATTTGAATGGAACCAAAGCTCTCCGCTTTCTAGATGATCCTTATAGAGTAGGAGATAGAAATTCTATCTAAATTCATCTAATCTACTTACTTCGTTCCCTAATTTCATTCAAGAGATCCTGAGGAAAAGAATTGGGTTTCCACCGAGCTGAAACAATATGCGGATGGTTCTAGTAAACCAAAACTATCGTTTTTTAGCTATTTGGCTTCCTTATTCCTTATTTTAAGAAGATTTAGTTACGATTGGAAATCAACTTTTTTGTATCTTCATCCATAGATCCTTTACTCATATTTTCAAAATTGGAATACTTAATCCAATGCAAAATTATGCTTCGCGACTCTGTACTCATAATCCTATTTTTATTTTGGATGCAATTTAAATTAGTCTTTGGATACAAATCGCCAGAATGTATATTCTTCCTCAATATGCTATTGAGAGGAAAAGGATTTAATCCTTTATAAGAACTAAAGTTTTCATCGGAATATAAAAATAAAAAACTTAAGGATGCCTTAAGTATATCATTTCAAATTCAGTTATTAATAGAACGAATCACACTTTTACCACTAAACTATACCCGCTACATTGTAGATTATGGTATAAATGGTACCCTTTGTCAAGGATAGCCATTTGACAAGAAGGCTAATTCCCCCTTATTGAATCAGATGGAGAAGGTTCATGACACTGAGCCGTTGGTACTTCTACTTCGATCGCTCGCCTTTACTTTAGGATTTAGATAGCCCCTCTGGTCTGTAAAAAAAATCTTTTCTTACCATGCTAATAGCGCCTGAACCAAATGTATTTATTTTGATTAGGATCCTATTCTACGGTTACGACTACAATAATAATTATTTACTTTGCAAGGACGTAAGTGTGTCAGACTGCTAAATTGTTTTATTATTCCTACAATATAAACTAGGGGATATAGGGGGTAACACTGTCCCTATAAATTCCTTTTTTCCTTTTCTTTTTTGTCCAGAATTGAACAAAAAAGAAATTATGGAAGATGTTTTCTTCCCCCATTAAGTCCGAGCCATAGAGTAAGAGTGAGATGAGTTTTCCAAATTCATCATAGACTTTCCCTATGGCTTGATAGAAGTAAGCAGCAAAGAGTCGTAACTTAAAGAAAAAAACGGACAGGGCCGACAGATTTACCTGATGTAAAGAAGATCCTAAAAGTCTCTGATTAGTCGACTCTCTCCATTTAACACTTTCCTCTCTCTCCTTTTTTCCACTGACTCAATTCTAGTTTATTAGATTCTTGTTTAAAAGAATGCAAAAAGTTCAATAGAACTAAGAACACATAAAAAATAGCATAGAGGATCAAGGCCATTACCAAAAGTTCCTCCCAAGGATCCTATATCCTATTGGGTATCTGTTCCCCGCCTTTTCCCGCTAGGATCGGAAATCTTATATTTTCCATATCCATATACCGTTGAATCCTTGGGGTTCCAGAATCCGCCTATTTTACTAGTCTTCGGAAACGGAAAACCCTGAACCAAGAAGAGTTGGATATGTTATGTAGGGTATGTTTTTTTTTATTAATTTTATTTTGAGCTCTCAAGATATCGATATATACATATACAATCTCTACATAATGTCTCTCTCTCTATCTCTATATATTATATATATAATATGTACATTATGCAGTAGACCCATAATGGGAAATCCAAGTGGCTAATTTTTGAATTAAATAAAAAGCCCTTTTAACTCAGTGGTAGAGTAATGCCATGGTAAGGCATAAGTCATCGGTTCAAATCCGATAAAGGGCTTTTTAAATTAGTGGTAGAGTAATCTCGTGCTAAGACGTAAGTCGTTGGTTCGAATCTGATAGAGTACTTTTCTACTAAATTGATTCACTTTTTTTCTTTGTTTTTGAAACTTTCTCTATATTTTTAGAGAATTTTATGACTTAGTGCGGGATGGATGCATTTTTGGTATGAACACTAAATGAAGCACGGAGAATTAATCTATAACGATCAACTAAAAAAAATCCTAGATGAAAACATAACAGAAAAGTTGGAAAAACTCTTTGCTTTGGATCTATTTATACTTTTCGAGTATATTGACAATTCCAAAAAACTGCTCATACTATGATTATAGTATAATCACGAGCGGTTGTATATGGCCCTATCGTCTAGTGATGCCCCTATCGTCTAGTGGTTCAGGACATCTCTCTTTCAAGGAGGCAGCGGGGATTCGACTTCCCCTGGGGGTAGGGAGTATTATGAAAGGAGGTTAATCATAGATTAGCAAAAACCCTAGAATAAATTCTTCCTGGGTCGATGCCCGAGTGGTTAATGGGGACGGACTGTAAATTCGTTGACAATGTCTACGCTGGTTCAAATCCAGCTCGGCCCAAACCAAAAATCTAGGGCTTCGTGAGTATGAACTAAATCCTTTTGTTTTTCTTCCATAAAATAAAATGTCTGATCTATAGAAATAAAAGATAAAGAAAAAAGGGAAATTTTTTTTTCTAATCCATATCTCTCTCATTCCTTTCTTACAAACAAAAGAGTTTTTCTTATTGAAGGCTGGATTATTATCCATTTTTAGTGATAAAAAATCACGACATACTAGTTATGTCACTCTCACTATACCCACGTATAATATAATATGTGGGTATGTAGTATATGATTCGTCTATTTCTTAGAGTACGAAAGACGAATCGAATCTTCTTATGGTTCTATTTAAGAATGGGTATGCCATACACCCCGCGGGGATTGTAGTTCAATTGGTCAGAGCACCGCCCTGTCAAGGCGGAAGCTGCGGGTTCGAGCCCCGTCAGTCCCGAACTAGGGTTCAATGAATGGAGAAATTGATATTTCCTTTTTCCATGAAAAAAAGGGGCAGGGAGCAAGATCAAATACCCACAGGGCACCCTTACTTCACTTTTTTATTTTGCATCTCTCATTAAAGAGGGAGGGAGGGCATATAGGAATTTTTTTTTCACTACTCCCAATCGATAAAGAAAGACACACATACGATATGTGGATTAGTAGAATTTAGGATATTATATTACTCTATCTTTCTTTATGATGATACCATCCTCATCTTAATTTCCTATTCCACTCTTATGGAATAGAGTACCGGTATTTTACCGGAATCCATACATAAATCGTATTCCCTTTTTATTTCAGACCTCTTTTCCCCATCTCACTTCTACTGCTTATTTGGATGTCTATGTGACCCATAGAAAGTGAAAGTTGGTCATATAATACATACATAATTGTATGTATAACTATAAGAAAAAGGAAGGGAAATTGTATAAGATTAAGAAAGTATAAGATTAAGAAAGCTCGTGGGTTAGAGATATAGAAAAGAAAAAGTAGAAAAGGATTAAAAAAGAGGGAATTCCTAATCCAATCAAAAAACCCATTTTGGTCTTAGTGTGGATAGAGGATCTTCCTATGTTATACTATATAACTCTCATCCGTGAAATATAACTCTCATCCATGAATTGATTTGATAGATCCGATATTCATAATATTGAATTGATTCAGTATTATCAGAATGCAAGCCCTACCCTTGAATTTACAAGATACCCCTTTTTCCTCTCCATGGGATTACATCCCGAGTTATTGTGAAAATAAAAAATAAAGAGGTTATGGAAGTCAATATTCTCGCATTTATTGCTACTGCACTGTTCATTCTAGTTCCTACTTCTTTTTTACTTATTATTTATGTAAAAACAGTCAGCCAAAATAATTAATTGGAATTCCAATTAATCATTGAAGAAATTAAAAAGGGATTAAATAAAAAAAATCCAAGTCTTAAATGAAAGGATCTGGTTGGAATCTTAAAGTGTGGTAGAAAGAACTACATATAGTTTTTTCTACGACACTTTAGATTCTTTCTATTATATTATCTTTGAATCTACATAGAATAGATTAGTAGATTGAAATAGTTAAGTAGTCTAATTCAATTTCTTTTTTCATTGCATCCACTTAATTTCAATCAGGTCAAAATAAAAAAATCTAAGACAATTCTTGACCAAAGAATCCATGGAAGGAAAGAAAAATAATATGAAGAATAGACTATAGTAAAAAGTAAAAGGAAATGGAAAATGTGTGATATGCCGTGAATAGTTCCGTGGAAGAAAGTCTAATTTTCTTATGTATAGAACTTTTTTTAACCATTCGTCATTTCTAGTAGAAATTCTGAATTGGTATAATGGCTCTTTCTTACATTACAACTTACAATACAAGAGTTTCTTACAGGAGTGAAACAAAACTAAAGAAAAAGATTAAAGAATAACGTTTGACAAAATGATTAATGCAAAATGATCCATTAAAGAAAAGAATTGATACAACAATTTGATTACTTAATCAATTAGTAGTATCCCTAGAGTCCACTCCTTCCCCATACTACTAGTGAAAGAGAAAATGTAAAGACTACCATTAAAGCAGCCCAAGCGAGACTTACTATATCCATCTAAATTATGTCTCCTATTTCTATGAAGGGATTATTCTACTATTGATCAATAATCATAGTGGAATCAAGGGTACAGAGTCAAAAAGGGATTCCGCCCTAAGGCCATGGATCAATCAGTTCAAGGAATTTACTCCTAACAAATTCTTATAGGAATTCTGGTAGAATTAGAGAGCATTAAAAATACGAGATACTATAGCCCTTTTTTCCTTAAAAAAGAAAGAGTACGGGAATGATGTCCTGAATAGAAGAAGCGGGAATAGGAAGATTTTTTATTCCTTTTGTTACTCTTTTTTTTTTTTTTAAGCAAAGGACGCCCGAATATACCATAAAATTATCGATAGATAAATATTTATTGGATACCTACCTTACCTAATGTTTATTTTTGACCTAAACCCTGCAGCCTTGCTTTGTATCATTCTATGAAAGAATGAAGAGATTTTATCCATAATACAACTCCTAAATTGATTTTTGATCGACCTATTTAATCTGATTCTCGTTAGAATTAAGTAGTCCTTACTTTAGTGTATGTAGGTAACATAAGATGTACGATAAAAAAATGTATAATAATTAGTAAGTCTTGATATTCTTTCGTGGAGTCCCTTCTTGAATCTTAGATTGAAAAAAAAAAAGAATGCCCCTTAGGGACCTTTCTTTGGATACCAAGATTTCTGACATCTTATCCTCGTATTTTAAAATTATCAAATCGAATCTCAATTAAGAACCAATTCAAATTCATATAATAAAAGAATAAGGAAACACTACCTCACCCCTATTGATAACCATTTTGGCCACTACCGTCAAAACAAACCCTAACCCTAGTTTGAGGATAGAACTATGGTATGGTTTCTCTAAACCCAGTATCGGCAGGCCCAGTTACTCTCTTGCCCGAACTTATGCGAAGTAAAAATTTATCGAATTCGATCAGCACTATAAAAAAAACCTAAGTATTTTATTGATCAGGCGGCACCCAGATTTGAACTGGGGATAAAGGATTTGCAGTCCCCTGCCTTACCGCTTGGCCATGCCGCCAAAAAATCCGATCAAAAATCTAGAAAACAGCAAGTATTCATCCACGTTTTCTTACGAAAAGCCCCTTTTATTTTGAATATAATTCTACTTACTTTTTTCCAATCTTTTTCAAAAAATCTATTCCTGCTTTTTTTGATCCAGTTTCTATTATTCTCCTCGATAGATTCTATCTTAAAACATACATTGTTAACACAATAAAACTTCCCATTTCTTTCTATTGAGATGAAAAAGAAGAAAAAGTGGATTTCTATTCACAGGCTGCAAAATTCAGAATAAATTGGAACCGTTAACTAGAATTCTCTTTTTTTTATTGCAGTAGTGAACTACTCTTAAATCGGTATTATCTCCCCCCCCTTCAATGGCATAATAAAATATTATGGCTTTATGCTTAATCCGTGTATAGGTAAACTTTAGGTCCGAACAGCATTATTATCCAAAGATCCCCTTTATGTACATATCTCTATGGGGAATCATGCTTTAATTTTTCAAAGTATTAAATTAAATATCTTGAATAAAAAAAGGAAATTTGCTCTGATATAGAGTATAACCTGACTATCTTGGCGTACCCAAGTGAAATTACGATAAAAGAAAAGCATGGATATGGGGAGAGGTGGATAACTAGATTGGCATGTACTTAAAAAAGGGACTTACTTTATTTTAGAATTCCACAATGAAATACTGAATTTTCTAGCAATTATACTACTCCGATCCGAAATAAAAAAGAACCCTCAAATTATTTTGAGAAATTAAAGTAAGCACGCTATTCTAAATCGAAGTAAAGTCAAACTTTCTAGTATATATTATATTACGGCTTTATTACATTCATAGAAAGGAGATAAAATGAGAAATCTTTGCCATCCAATCTGATTAGAATATCATAACATAAAGTATAAGTGGCAGAATTTTTTTTGTAGGAATGTTTTATCAATTCATTTTCATTTCATTTGTACCCCTGGCAAACTCGAACTTTCGTCCAAATGGTCTCTATTCATATGTATGAAATACATATATGAAATACGTATGTGGAGTTCCCTAGAATTTCATGTGATTCAGTAAACAGAATATAGATTCCATGATTGCTAGATCGATCCATAGGGATTGATGAAGAGTGAGCTGATAATGGAATTTTTCTTTGATAAACAGGAAACTTAAGATTAAGATGCTCCGGAATGGAAACGAGGGAATGTCCACAATACCCGGATTTAGTCAGATCCAATTCGAGGGATTTTGTAGGTTCATTAATCAAGCCTTGGCAGAAGAACTTGACAAGTTTCCAACAATTAAAGATCCAGATCACGAAATTGCATTTCAATTATTTGCGAAAGGATATCAACTGCTAGAACCCTCGATAAAAGAAAGAGATGCTGTGTATGAATCACTCACCTATTCTTCCGAATTATATGTATCTGCGAGATTAATTTTTGGTTTCGATGTGCAAAAGCAAACCATTTCTATCGGAAACATTCCTATAATGAATTCCTTAGGAACCTTTATTATAAATGGAATATACCGAATTGTGATCAATCAAATATTGCTAAGTCCTGGTATTTACTACCGCTCGGAATTAGATCATAAGGGAATTTCTATCTACACTGGCACTATAATATCAGATTGGGGGGGGAGATCGGAATTAGCAATTGATAAAAAAGAAAGGATATGGGCTCGCGTGAGTAGAAAACAAAAGATATCTATTCTAGTTCTATCATCAGCTATGGGTTCGAATCTAAGAGAAATTCTGGATAATGTTTCCTACCCTGAAATTTTCTTGTCTTTCCCGAATGCTAAAGAGAAGAAGAGGATTGAGTCAAAAGAAAAAGCTATTTTGGAGTTTTATCAACAATTTGCTTGTGTAGGTGGGGACCTGGTATTTTCGGAGTCCTTATGCGAGGAATTACAAAAGAAATTTTTTCAACAAAAATGTGAATTAGGAAGGATTGGTCGACGAAATATGAATCGGAGACTTAATCTTGATATTCCTCAGAACAATACATTCTTGTTACCACGAGATGTATTGGCCGCTACGGATCATTTGATTGGAATGAAATTTGGAACGGGTATACTTGACGATGACGATATGAATCACTTGAAAAATAAACGTATTCGTTCGGTTGCGGATCTGTTACAAGATCAATTCGGATTGGCTCTTGGTCGTTTACAACATGCAGTTCAAAAAACTATTCGTAGAGTATTCATACGTCAATCGAAACCGACTCCCCAAACTTTGGTAACTCCAACTTCAACTTCAATTTTATTAATAACTACTTATGAGACCTTTTTTGGCACATACCCGTTATCTCAAGTTTTTGATCAAACGAATCCATTGACACAAACTGTTCATGGGCGAAAAGTGAGTTGTTTAGGTCCTGGAGGGTTGACGGGGAGAACCGCAAGTTTTCGGAGCCGAGATATTCATCCGAGTCACTATGGGCGTATTTGTCCAATTGACACGTCTGAAGGAATCAATGTTGGACTTACTGGATCCTTAACAATTCATGCGAGAATTGATCACTTGTGGGGATCCATAGAGAGTCCGTTTTATGAAATATCTGCTGAGAAAGCAAAAGAAAAAAAAGAGAGACAGGTGGTTTATCTATCACCAAATAGAGATGAATATTATATGATAGCAGCAGGAAATTCTTTGTCCTTGAATCAAGGTATTCAGGAAGAACAGGTTGTTCCGGCTAGATACCGTCAAGAATTCTTGACTATTGCATGGGAACAGATTCATGTTAGAAGTATTTTTCCTTTCCAATATTTTTCTATTGGGGGTTCTCTCATTCCTTTTATTGAGCACAATGATGCGAATCGGGCTTTAATGAGTTCTAATATGCAGCGCCAAGCAGTTCCGCTTTCTCGGTCCGAGAAATGCATTGTTGGAACTGGATTGGAACGCCAAACAGCTCTAGATTCGAGGGTTTCCATTATAGCCGAACGCGAGGGAAAGATCATTTCTACTGATAGTCATAAGATACTTTTATCAAGTAGTGGGAAGACTATAAGTATTCCTTTAGTTAACCACCGTCGCTCTAACAAAAATACTTGTATGCACCAAAAACCCCGGGTTCCACGGGGTAAATCCATTAAAAAAGGACAAATTTTAGCAGAAGGAGCTGCTACAATTGGGGGCGAACTTGCTTTAGGAAAAAACGTATTAGTAGCTTATATGCCATGGGAAGGTTACAATTTTGAAGACGCAGTACTAATTAGCGAACGTTTGGTATATGAAGATATTTATACCTCTTTTCACATCCGGAAATATGAAATTCAGACGGATACGACAAGCCAGGGCTCCGCTGAAAAAATCACTAAAGAAATACCACATCTAGAAGAACATTTACTCCGCAATTTGGACAGAAATGGAGTTGTTAGGTTGGGATCCTGGGTAGAAACTGGTGATATTTTAGTAGGTAAATTAACGCCTCAGATAGCGAGCGAATCATCTTATATCGCGGAAGCTGGATTATTACGGGCCATATTTGGCCTTGAGGTTTCCACTTCAAAAGAAACTTCTCTGAAATTACCTATAGGTGGAAGAGGGCGCGTTATCGATGTGAAATGGATCCAAAGGGACCCGCTCGACATAATGGTTCGTGTATATATTTTACAGAAACGTGAAATCAAAGTTGGGGATAAAGTAGCCGGAAGACATGGGAATAAAGGGATCATTTCCAAAATTTTGCCTAGGCAAGATATGCCCTATTTGCAAGATGGAACACCCGTTGATATGGTCTTCAATCCCTTAGGAGTACCCTCCCGAATGAATGTGGGACAAATATTTGAAAGCTCGCTCGGATTAGCGGGGGATCTGCTAAAGAAACATTATAGAATAGCACCCTTTGATGAGAGATATGAGCAAGAGGCTTCAAGAAAACTTGTGTTTTCAGAATTATATGAAGCCAGTAAAGAAACAAAAAATCCATGGGTATTTGAACCCGAGTACCCGGGAAAAAGCAGAATATTTGATGGAAGAACAGGCGACCCCTTTGAGCAACCTGTTCTAATAGGGAAGTCCTATATCTTAAAATTAATTCATCAAGTTGATGAGAAAATTCATGGGCGTTCTACTGGGCCCTACTCACTTGTTACACAACAACCGGTTAGAGGAAGAGCCAAGCAAGGGGGACAACGAGTAGGAGAAATGGAAGTTTGGGCTTTAGAAGGATTTGGTGTTGCTCATATTTTACAAGAGATACTTACTTATAAATCTGACCATCTTATAGCTCGCCAAGAAATACTTAATGCTACGATCTGGGGAAAAAGAATACCTAATCATGAGGATCCTCCAGAATCTTTTCGAGTGCTCGTTCGAGAACTACGATCTTTGGCTCTAGAACTGAATCATTTCCTTGTATCTGAAAAGAACTTCCAGGTTAATAGGGAGGAAGTTTGATCGGAATAAATATAAATTCTTTTCTTATTTCTATTTTATGATTGACCAATATAAACATCAACAACTTCAAATTGGACTCGTTTCCCCTCAACAAATAAAGGCTTGGGCTAACAAAAACCTACCTAATGGAGAAGTCGTTGGCGAAGTCACAAGGGCCCTCTACTTTTCATTATAAAACCGATAAACCAGAAAAAGATGGATTGTTTTGCGAAAGAATCTTTGGACCCATAAAAAGCGGGATTTGCGCTTGTGGCAATTCTCGAGCGAGCGGAGCTGAAAACGAAGACGAAAGATTTTGCCAAAAATGCGGGGTCGAATTTGTGGATTCTCGGATACGAAGATATCAAATGGGATACATCAAACTCGCATGTCCCGTGACTCATGTGTGGTATTTGAAAGGTCTTCCTAGTTATATCGCGAATCTTTTAGATAAACCTCTTAAGAAGTTGGAGGGCCTAGTATACGGCGATTTCTCTTTTGCTAGGCCCAGCACTAAAAAACCCACTTTTTTACGATTACGAGGTTTATTCGAAGAGGAAATTGCATCCTGTAACCACAGCATTTCTCCCTTTTTTTCTACCCCAGGCTTTGCAACATTTCGAAATCGGGAAATTGCGACAGGAGCAGGTGCTATTAGAGAACAATTAGCAGATTTGGATTTGCGAATTATTATAGAGAATTCTTTGGTCGAATGGAAGGAATTAGAAGACGAGGGGTATAGTGGAGATGAGTGGGAAGATAGAAAAAGACGAATAAGAAAAGTTTTTTTGATTAGACGCATGCAATTGGCGAAACATTTTATTCAAACAAATGTAGAACCAGAATGGATGGTTTTGTGCTTATTACCGGTTCTTCCTCCCGAATTGAGACCTATTGTTTATAGGTCTGGAGATAAAGTAGTGACTTCAGACATTAATGAACTTTATAAGAGAGTTATCCGTCGGAACAACAATCTTGCCTATCTATTAAAAAGAAGTGAATTAGCGCCAGCAGATTTAGTAATGTGCCAGGAAAAATTGGTACAAGAAGCCGTGGATACACTTCTTGATAGTGGGTCCCGCGGGCAACCGACGAGGGATGGTCACAATAAAGTATACAAATCACTTTCAGATGTAATTGAAGGTAAAGAGGGAAGGTTTCGCGAGACTCTGCTTGGGAAACGGGTCGATTACTCGGGGCGTTCTGTCATTGTTGTGGGTCCTTCGCTTTCATTACATCAATGTGGATTACCTCTAGAGATAGCAATAAAGCTTTTTCAGCTATTTGTAATTCGCGATTTAATCACGAAACGCGCCACTTCTAATGTAAGGATTGCTAAAAGGAAAATTTGGGAAAAAGAACCCATTGTATGGGAAATACTTCAAGAAGTTATGCGGGGACATCCTGTACTGTTAAATAGAGCACCTACCCTGCATAGATTAGGCATACAGGCCTTTCAACCCACTTTAGTAGAGGGGCGTACTATTTCTTTACACCCATTAGTGTGTAAGGGTTTCAATGCGGACTTTGATGGAGATCAAATGGCTGTTCATCTACCTTTATCCTTGGAAGCTCAGGCAGAAGCCCGTTTACTTATGTTTTCTCATATGAATCTCTTATCTCCCGCTATTGGGGATCCTATTTGCGTACCAACCCAAGACATGCTTATCGGGCTTTATGTATTAACGATTGGAAAGCGTCGAGGTATTTGTGCAAATAGATATAATAGTTGCAGAAACTACCCAAATCTAAAAGTAAATTACAATAATAATAATAATTTTAAATATAGGAAAGATAAAGAACCCCATTTTTCTAGTTCTTATGATGCACTGGGAGCTTATAGACAAAAACTAATCAGTTTAGATAGTCCCTTGTGGCTACGATGGAACCTGGATCAACGCGTCATTGGGTCAAGAGAAGTTCCGATTGAAGTTCAATATGAATCTTTGGGGACTTATCATGAGATTTATGCCCACTATCTAATAATGGGAAATAGAAAAAAAGAAATTCGTTCGATATACATTCGAACCACTCTTGGTCATATTTCTTTTTATAGAGAAATAGAGGAAGCCATACAAGGATTTAGTCAGGCCTATTCATACACTACCTAAACAAGAAAGTTAGATTCGGCGATGCCCCTCCCCTTTCGGGGGGCATTCCGATTTCCCTAGTATCATCATTATTTGCCACGCGAATCCAGATTGAGATTGAGGCAATTAAGTTAATTAAATTTTCGAATCACTGACTCAGGCCCATTGTCGAATCCTACTCAGCAATTGTCGAATCCTACTCAGCCGAAAAGGGGGTACTTATGTATGGCGGAACGGGCCAATCTGGTCTTTCATAATAAAGAGATAGACGGAACTGGTATGAAACGACTTATTAGCAGATTAATAGATCATTTTGGAATGGGATATACATCCCATATACTGGATCAACTAAAGACTCTGGGCTTCCATCAAGCCACTACTACATCGATTTCGTTAGGAATCGAGGATCTTTTAACAATACCCTCTAAGGGATGGTTAGTCCAAGACGCGGAACAACAGAGTTTTCTTTTGGAGAAACACTATTATTATGGGGCTGTACACGCGGTAGAAAAATTACGCCAATCTGTTGAGATATGGTATGCGACAAGTGAATATTTGAAACAAGAAATGAATTCAAATTTTCGGATAACGGATCCTTCTAATCCAGTCTATCTAATGTCTTTTTCAGGAGCCAGAGGAAATGCATCTCAAGTACACCAATTAGTAGGTATGAGAGGATTAATGTCGGACCCTCAAGGACAAATGATTGATTTACCTATTCAAAGCAATTTACGCGAGGGACTTTCTTTGACAGAATATATAATTTCCTGCTATGGAGCCCGCAAAGGGGTTGTAGATACTGCTGTGCGAACAGCAGATGCTGGATATCTTACACGTAGACTTGTTGAAGTAGTTCAACATATTATTGTGCGTAGAAGAGATTGTGGTACTATCCGAGGTATTTCTGTAAGTCCTCAAAATGGGATGACGGAAAAACTTTTTGTCCAAACACTAATTGGTCGTGTATTAGCAGACGATATATATATCGGTTCACGATGCATTGCCGCGCGAAATCAAGATATTGGAATTGGATTAGTCAATCGATTCATAACTGCCTTTCGAGCACAACCATTTCGAGCACAACCAATATATATTAGAACCCCCTTTACTTGCCGAAGCACTTCTTGGATCTGTCAATTATGCTATGGCCGGAGTCCTACTCATAGTGATCTGGTCGAATTGGGAGAAGCCGTAGGTATTATTGCAGGTCAATCAATTGGGGAGCCAGGGACTCAACTAACATTAAGAACTTTTCATACTGGCGGAGTATTCACAGGGGGTACTGCCGACCTTGTACGATCCCCTTCGAATGGAAAAATAAAATTCAATGAGAATTTGGTTCACCCCACACGTACCCGTCATGGGCAGCCTGCTTTTCTATGTTATATAGACTTGCATGTAACTATTCAGAGTCAAGATATTCTATATAGTGTGAATATTCCCTCAAAAAGCTTGATTCTAGTGCAAAATGATCAATATGTAAAATCCGAACAAGTAATTGCGGAGATTCGTGCCGGAACGTCCACTTTACATTTTAAAGAAAGGGTACAAAAGCATATTTATTCTGAATCAGACGGCGAAATGCACTGGAGTACTGATGTTTACCATGCGCCCGAATATCAATATGGTAATCTTCGCCGATTACCAAAAACAAGCCATTTATGGATATTGTCAGTAAGTATGTGCAGATCCAGTATAGCGTCTTTTTCACTCCACAAGGATCAAGATCAAATGAATACTTATGGTAAAAAAGATAGGGAAATTCTTGATTATTCAACGTCGGATCGAATCATGTCCAATGGCCATTGGAATTTTATCTATCCTTCTATTTTTCAAGATAATTCAGATTTGTTGGCGAAAAAGCGAAGAAATAGGTTCGTCATTCCATTACAATATCATCAAGAACAAGAGAAAGAACTAATATCCTGTTTTGGGATTTCGATTGAAATCCCCCTTATGGGTGTTTTACGTAGAAATACTATTTTTGCTTATTTTGACGATCCCCGATACAGAAAAGATAAAAAGGGTTCAGGAATTGTTAAATTTAGATATAGGACCCTAGAAGAAGAATATAGGACTCGAGCGGAAGACTCAGAAGAGGAATATGAGACCCTAGAAGACGAATACAGGACCCGAGAGGACGAATATGAATATGAAACCCTAGAAGAATCTAAATATGGAATCCTAGAAGACGAATACGAATATGAAACCCTAGAAGACGAATATGGGAGCCCAGAAAACGAATATGGGAACCCAGAGAACGAATATAGGACTTTAGAGAAAGACTCAGAAGAGGAATATGGGAGCCCAGAGAGCAAATATAGGACCCAAGAGGACGAATATGGAACTCTAGAGGAAGACTCAGAAGACGAATATGGCAGCCCCGGGGAAAGCGCAGAGGAAAAATATGGTACTTTAGAGGAAGACTCAGAAGAAGATTCAGAGGACGAATACGAGAGCCCAGAGGAAGATTCCATCTTAAAAAAAGAGGGTTTGATTGAGCATCGAGGAACAAAAGAATTTAGTCTAAAATACCAAAAAGAAGTAGATCGGTTTTTTTTCATTCTTCAAGAACTTCATATCTTGCCGAGATCTTCATCCCTAAAGATACTTGACAATAGTATTATTGGAGTGAATACACAACTCACAAAAAATACAAGAAGTCGACTAGGCGGACTGGTCCGAGTGAAGAGAAAAAAAAGCCATACGGAACTCAAAATATTTTCCGGAGATATTCATTTTCCTGAAGAGGCGGATAAGATATTAGGTGGCTGTTTGATACCGCCAGAAAGACAAAAAAAAGATTCTAAGGAATCAAAAAAAAGGAAAAATTGGGTCTATGTTCAACGGAAAAAAATTCTCAAGAGCAAGGAAAAGTATTTTGTTTCCGTTCGCCCTACAGTGGCATATGAAATGGACGAAGGAAGAAATTTAGCAACACTTTTCCCGCAGGATCTCTTGCAAGAAGAAAATAATCTCCAAATTCGACTTGTCAATTTTATTTCTCATGAAAATAGCAAGTTAACTCAAAGAATTTATCACACAAATAGTCAATTTGTTAGAACTTGCTTAGTAGTGAATTGGGAACAAGAAGAAAAAGAAAAGGCTGGTGCTTCCCTTGTTGAGGTAAGAGCAAATGATCTTATTCGCGATTTCCTAAGAATTGAGTTAGTCAAGTCCACTATTTCGTATACACGAAAAAGGTATGGTAGGACAAGTGCAGGACCGATTCCCCATAATAGGTTAGATCGCGCCAATATCAATTCTTTTTATTCCAAGGCGAAGATTGAATCACTTAGCCAACATCCAGAAGCTATTGGCACTTTGTTGAATCGAAATAAAGAATACCACTCTTTGATGATTTTGTCGGCATCCAACTGTTCTCGAATTGGTTTATTCAAGAATTCAAAACATCCCAATGCGATAAAAGAATGGAATCCTAGAATTCCTATTCGAGAAATTTTTGGGCCCTTAGGCGCTATTGTAGCTAGTATATCGCATTTTTCTTCATCTTACTATTTACTAACGCATAATAAAATCCTGTTAAAAAAATATTTGTTCGTTGACAATTTAAAACAAACCTTCCAAGTACTTCAAGAACTTAAATACTCTTTAATAGATGAAAATAAAAGGATTTCTAATTTCGATAGTAACATAATGTTGGATCCATTCCTTTTGAATTGTCACTTTGTCCATCATGATTCTTGGGAAGAGACATTGGCAATAATTCACCTTGGACAATTTATTTGTGAAAATGTATGTCTATTTAAATCGCACATAAAAAAATCCGGTCAAATTTTCATTGTAAATATGAATTCCTTTGTTATAAGAGCAGCTAAACCTTATTTGGCCACTACAGGAGCAACTGTTAATGGTCATTATGGAGAAATCCTTTACAAGGGAGATAGGTTAGTTACGTTTATATATGAAAAATCGAGATCTAGTGACATAACGCAAGGTCTTCCAAAAGTGGAACAAATCTTTGAAGCGCGTTCAATTGATTCATTATCCCCGAATCTCGAAAGGAGAATTGAGGATTGGAATGAGCGTATACCAAGAATTCTTGGGGTCCCTTGGGGATTCTTGATTGGAGCTGAGCTAACCATAGCCCAAAGTCGTATCTCTTTGGTTAATAAAATCCAAAAGGTTTATCGATCCCAAGGGGTACAGATCCATAATAGACATATAGAGATTATTATACGCCAAGTAACATCAAAAGTGCGGGTTTCCGAAGATGGAATGTCTAATGTTTTTTCGCCTGGGGAATTAATCGGACTATTGCGAGCGGAACGAGCAGGACGAGCTTTGGATGAATCGATCTATTATCGGGCAATCTTATTGGGAATAACAAGGGCTTCCCTGAATACCCAAAGTTTCATATCTGAAGCAAGTTTTCAAGAAACTGCTCGAGTTTTAGCAAAAGCTGCCCTACGAGGTCGCATTGATTGGTTGAAAGGCTTGAAAGAAAACGTAGTTCTGGGGGGGATTATACCTGTTGGTACCGGATTCCAAAAATTTGTGCATCGTTCCCCACAAGACAAGAACCTTTATTTCGAAATAAAAAAAAAAAATCTATTCGCGTCGGAAATGAGAGATTTTTTGTTTCTCCATACAGAATTAGTTTCTTCAGATTCTGACGTAACAAACAATTTTTATGAGACATAAGAACCCCCATAAAAATATTTTTTACTTTACTAGACTTTTGAACTTAGAACACTAACAGGTCAAATTTTAGATTTTTAAGATTTTTATTTTAATAAGTAAAACAAGTCAGTTAATTCATTAAGGTGGTTATGTTTATACCATGTATCAATGGCCAACTCTTATCTTAGTACAAGGTTCTCTCGGAACAATTATTATTTATTTCAAGCTATTTCGGATCTTTCTTAATCTTCAAAAAGAACTAAATTCCGTAATGGAATGGTAGGATTAAAAAAAAGGAAGTGTGGAAAAAATGACAAGAAGATATTGGAACATTAATTTGAAAGAGATGATAGAAGCAGGAGTTCATTTTGGTCATGGTATTAAGAAATGGAATCCTAAAATGGCCCCTTACATTTCGGCAAAGCGTAAAGGTACTCATATTATAAATCTCGCTAGAACGGCTCGTTTTTTATCAGAAGCTTGTGATTTAGTTTTTGATGCAGCAAGTCAGGGAAAAAGTTTCTTAATTGTTGGTACCAAAAAAAGAGCAACAGATTTAGTAGCATCAGCTGCAATAAGGGCTCGTTGTCATTATGTTAATAAAAAGTGGTTCAGTGGTATGTTAACGAATTGGTCGATTACGAAAACTAGACTTTCTCAATTTAGAGACTTAAGAGCAGAAGAAAAAATGGGAAAATTCCACCATCTCCCAAAAAGAGATGTGGCAATCTTGAAGAGAAAATTATCTACTTTGCAAAGGTATCTCGGCGGGATCAAATATATGACGAGATTGCCAGACATTGTGATCGTCCTTGATCAGCAAAAAGAGTATATAGCTCTTCGGGAATGTGCCATTTTGGGGATTCCTACTATTTCTTTAGTCGATACAAATTGTGACCCGGATCTCGCGAATATATCGATTCCAGCCAACGATGACACTATGACTTCAATTCGATTGATTCTTAACAAATTAGTATTTTCAATTTGTGAGGGCCGTTCTCTCTATATAAGAAATCGTTGATTAAGAATATATAGTGAATTCTTGGGCAACTGCGTAAATTTATGGAATCACTTACTTTACTATATCTTTTTTTTTGCATAGAATTTTTTTTGCATAGAAAAAAGAAGGGGAATATTGATATATATTAGAGGGTATTGATATATATTATGATCTGATGTGCTTTCTTGGTATCCTAAATATAAGATTAATACTTCAAGTTGCTGAGTTGAGAAAGAGATGGTTGAATCAAAAGAATTCCTTTTTTGAAGTTCAATTTTTATCAGAGGACAATATGAATATTATACCTTGTTCCATTAAAACACTCAAGGGGTTATACGATATATCGGGTGTAGAAGTAGGCCAACACTTCTATTGGCAAATAGGAGGTTTCCAAATTCATGCCCAAGTACTCATCACTTCTTGGGTCGTAATTACTATCTTGCTAGGTTCAGTTGTCATAGCTGTTCGGAATCCACAAACCATCCCGACCGACGGTCAGAATTTTTTTGAATATGTCCTTGAGTTTATTCGAGACTTGAGCAAAACTCAGATTGGAGAAGAATATGGTCCCTGGGTTCCCTTTATTGGAACTATGTTCCTTTTTATTTTTGTTTCGAATTGGTCGGGTGCTCTTTTACCTTGGAAAATTATAGAGTTACCCCATGGGGAATTAGCAGCGCCCACGAATGATATAAATACTACTGTTGCTTTAGCTTTACTCACGTCAGCGGCATATTTTTATGCTGGTCTTAGCAAAAAAGGATTGAGCTATTTCGAGAAATATATTAAACCAACTCCAATCCTTTTACCAATTAACATCCTAGAAGATTTCACAAAACCATTATCGCTTAGCTTTCGACTTTTCGGGAATATATTGGCGGATGAATTAGTCGTTGTTGTTCTTGTTTCTTTAGTCCCCTTAGTAATCCCTATACCGGTCATGTTTCTTGGATTATTTACAAGCGGTATTCAAGCTCTTATTTTTGCAACATTAGCCGCAGCCTATATAGGTGAATCCATGGAGGGTCATCATTGAATTGACTCTTTTTGGAAATAGTATTTTTTTTTTTTGCAGCTTAGCTCAATTCATGCATGGTTCCAGATAATCTGCTTGGTTGCAAAAAAATAGTTAGAAATGCGTATGAATATATAGCCTAGAGTTGTAGGAGAGAGAATAGAATAGACTATATTATGGAATTTTCAAAGTATATATGCATTAAGGAGGGTGGAGTCAGGCTAGATCTATACTATAATATCCTTAATGTCTATAAGTGGAGTCCTCTTTTATGCAGGTTTCCACTTTAAGCAATGATTTTAGAATCCGATTCAATAGAAAATGAGAAAATATGCAAACAAAATAGAAGAAACAAATGTATATATATAGGATATTATATTATATATTCCTAGGTTAGATTCATTATCTAATCCGATATATGGATATGGAATTCCCTTCTATGTAGTTCGGACAATTCACATTATCATTTCAATTTGATTTCAATTTGTACTTTTTAGTTACTTTACTTCTCCCCAATAGAGCTTAGAAGTAAGAATTTATTGGTTGATTGTATCCTTAACCATTTCTTTTTTTTGACACGAGGAACTACTCACCATGAATCCACTAATTGCTGCTGCTTCTGTTATTGCTGCTGGATTGGCCGTAGGGCTTGCTTCTATTGGACCTGGAGTTGGTCAAGGTACTGCTGCAGGACAAGCTGTAGAAGGTATTGCGAGACAGCCAGAAGCAGAAGGTAAAATACGAGGTACTTTATTGCTTAGTCTAGCTTTTATGGAAGCTTTAACAATTTATGGACTAGTTGTGGCACTAGCGCTTTTATTTGCGAACCCTTTTGTTTAATCTTAAAAAAAAAATTCTTTCGATTTCGATTAGATACTTTTTTCTTTTTTTAGTAAATTGGTATTTGCTTCCACAATTCCAATTATATCAATACTTTATTTAATTTACTCCTATTTATTACTCCTGGAATTATCTATTTATCGGGACAGATAATACCCCATTCTAGGAAGGGCTGAGTTGAGTATTATTAATTTAGAAGATATGCTCACCTTCTTATTTCCCGTCCTTAGTTTAGGAAAGTGGAAAGTTTTTTCCTTTTATTTTAGGAATTTTGGGAACAGAACATTTCAACAAAGGAAGTCTTTCACCGGTCAAACAAGACGTAAGACTTAATCTAAAAGAAATTACTAGATTGAATCTATTTGCATTAAAAAAACCGATCAAAAAAGGGCGAGCGAAGTAAGTGATCGAAAAACTTTGTTCTTTGTTCGTCCTATCTATAAGAGGAGAGCATATGAAAAATGTAACCCATTCTTTCGTTTTTTTAGCTCACTGGCCATCCGCTGGCAGTTTCGGGCTTAATACCGATATTTTAGCAACAAATCTAATAAATCTAACTGTAGTGGTTGGTGTTTTGATTTTTTTTGGAAAGGGAGTGTGTGCGAGTTGTCTATTTCAAGAATAGATTGGATCTATCCGGCTGCACTTTATAATATTTTTTAGTATTTTTCGGATAAATAAGAAAAGGGTGCACGATCTCGACGAATTACTTCTGAATAAATTCAGAAATCATATGGAAGAACCATAGCATTTCGCGACTCATTGGTAAATCAACTTTGATTCTCTATAAACCAAGAATGTGAGACCATTAACACGG
>NW_028259484.1:47500-50835 GCF_056163025.1 Triticum urartu | reverse complement strand
GTTTTTTTCTACCAATGGGAGCTTTCCCTTCACCGCCCCCATGGGGGTGGTCCACAGGGTTCATAACTACCCCTCTTACTACGGGGCGTTTACCTAGCCAACACTTAGATCCGGCTCTACCCAAACTTTTTTGGTTCACCCCAACATTACCCACTTGTCCGACTGTTGCTAAGCAGTTTTGGGATACTAAACGGACCTCCCCAGATGGTAATCTTAAAGTGGCCGATTTACCCTCTTTTGCAATGAGTTTCGCTACAGCACCTGCTGCTCTAGCTAATTGCCCACCCCTTCCACGTGTGATTTCTATGTTATGCATGGCCGTGCCTAAGGGCATATCGGTTGAAGTAGATTCTTCTTTTCTCTCAAAAAACCCCTTCCCAAACTGTACAAGCTTCTTCCAAAGCATACGGCTTTCTAGATGTATATGACGATCTCTAGACAGATGGATCTTATATGAATCATATGATGAAGTACCACATGAGTGGATATATAGGAAAGGAATCCAAATCTGCCGAATCGCTCATGTTATGATCTTCTACATCCTAGGTCTCTGCGTTCCGTCATCTGGCTTATGTTCTTCATGTAGCATTCAGATCGAATGACTCTATGAAATTACGTCGATACTTCCACATATTATGGGTAACGTAGGAGACATCCCTATTTTCCCCCGGGGGTCTTAATTACCACTGCTTAGCTTTCAATTTGCCTCTGACCATCAAATTAAATGTGAATAACCCGTCCTCCTCTCTTTGAAACAAGGGGCGCTTCCGGTTCTGTGCGTGCTTCAAACAATTTTGTCTTCTCCATATTACCATATCTCTAGAGCCAATAATTTTCTATGAGGAACTACTGAACTCAATCACTTGCTGCCGTTACTCAACAGTTTTCTGTTGAGGTCTATCCCGTAGAGGTAGTCAAATTGGATCAGTGATCGATTTCTAGGTTTCGTCGTAAACCTAATTGGTTACTTCCAATTACGTAAATCAATAGTTCAAACCGCACTCAAAGGTAGGGCATTTCCCATTGATATAGGAACTTTTGTACCAGAAACAATAGTATCTCCAATTATAGCCCCTCTGGGATGTAAAATATATCTCTTCTCACCATCCCCATAGTGTATGAGACAAATGTATGCATTTCGATTAGGGTCGTATTCTATGGTTACGATTCTACCAGATATGTCTTTTTGATTCCGTCGAAAATCTATTTTACGGTATAGGCGCTTATGACCTCCCCCTCTATGCCTTGCGGTAATGATTCCTCTGGAATTACGACCTTTACCACAACGGTGCCGTCCATGGATCAAATTATTTCGTGGATTGGATTTCACTTGCCTGTCTACGGTTCCCTTGCGTGTGCTCGGGATAGGTGTTTTGTATAAATGTTTCGCCGTATTATTAAGTATTCTCCTTTAGTTTTTTTCTCTATCTAGAAGTGGAATAGAATAACCCGGTTGAAGGGTAATGATCATACGTCTGTAATGCATTGTATGGCCCAGAATAGGTCCTATTCTTCTACCTTTTCCAGGTAGTCGATGGCTATTCACAGCTACCACCTTAACACCAAAGAAGAGTTCGACCCAATGCTTTATTTCTGTCTTAGTGAATCCCGATTCGACATTAAAAGTATATTGATTCTTTCCCAATAAACGAAGACTTTTTTCTGTAAATACTGCGTATTTGATTCCATCCATAAATCGACTTTCCCTCCTATGCTCTGAGTTCCAGTATCGATAAGAATTCGAGTTCTTATTGTTCTTATGTTATGGTATGAATATACCATACCAATTCGTTATGTATGGATGATGGATGAGATTCCATGGATAGAGAGCCAGTTCCAATAGACTTATGGAATGTTCCCGTTCGTGTGCATCCAGCAGGAATTGAACCCGCAAATTTACCAATTATGAGTTGGGCGCTTTAACCATTCAGCCATGGATGCTTAACAGGGATCATCGTACATCGTAAATAACCAATTTTCATATAGAAAGACATATCATAGAAAAATGAAATCGAAAATATTCCGAGATGGCAAATATTCGGAGATGACTATGAAAACACCTCTCTGGATCCTCGAATTGAAAGAGAGATTGAGAGGGATCAAGAATCCTAATTCTCGCTATTTGGAATGGATCCAATTCTATTGAGTCTGACTCATAGTGATCATTTCTCTTTAGCAAAGAATGACCTTGGTTATCAAAGGATTGAACAACCGGGATCCATTTACTTATGATACCTAGTTGGCATTGATAACAAGGATCTAATGAATTATGAGTTTAATAGATCCTCTTTAGCAGAAAGACGTATATTCCTTGCTCATTATCAGACAATCACTTATTCCCAAACCTCGTGTGGGACTAATCGTTTTCATTTACCATCTCATGGAAAACCCTTTTCGTTCCGCTTAGCCCTATCGGGTATTTTAGTGATAGGTTCTGTAGGAACTGGACGATCCTATTTGGTCAAATACCTAACGAAAAATTACGATTTTCCTTTCATTAAGGTACGAGGGCTTCTTATTCCACAAGAACGAAAGCACCTTTTCATTCTTTCATATACTAGGGGTTTTTACTTGGAAAAGACAATGTTCCATACTAAAGGATTCGGGTCCATAACCACGAGTTCCAGTGCACTAGATCTTGTAGCACTTAGCAACGAAGCCCTATCCATTAGTATTCCACATAAGAAATCCATTCTAGAAAAAAATACAATTAGATTAGCTCTTCATAGACAAACTTGGGGTTTGCGAGCCAAGGTAAGATCGGCTCGGGATCATGGGACCCTTTTCTATCAGATAGGAGGGGCTCTTGTACAAAATAGACTTACTAAGTAATAACCCCATAGAATCTATCTATATAAAGATAAAGAGGCAATCGTGTCAGGAAGCGGGTTTTTCTTTGGCCAAAAGGTACTTCGAACTTGGAACGAGCATGAAGAGATTAACGAGACTTCTTTCTCTTTTGAGTTTTTCTGGCGGACCTGCCGCGCAAGATCTTTGGTCTTCCCCTGGAACCGATGAAAAAAAGTGGATCGCTTCTTATGTACTCGCTCAGAATGATTCTTCTCTATCTATAGTTCATGGCCTATTAGAAGTAGAAGGTGCTCTGGTGCAATCCTTACCGACAGAAAAAGATTGCAGTCAGGTTGATAATAGTCGAGTGACATTACTTCGTCGGTCCGAACTAAGGAATCTGTTAGAAATGTTTTGAAATGGATATTGTTCTCTCTTTGATCAGGGATTGCTATATGAAAAGAAGTGGAGTTTGAAAAAGGGAACGGAATGCTCAAACCGGAACTGCTAGAGGAACGAATTTTCAATAGCATAACTTGGGCTCC
>NW_028259484.1:15000-32500 GCF_056163025.1 Triticum urartu | reverse complement strand
TCGGGGGTTCGAATCCCTCCTCGCCCACAGCCTTCCAAAGGGGGAAGGGCCTTTACTTTCCCCCTGAGGGTAGGAAAATCATGATCGGGATAGCGGACGTAAAGCTATTGAACTTAGGTATGCTCTTTCCTTTTGTCGAAGTGGAATCGTAGAACAGAATGTGATACGATGAGATAGAATGCAATAGAAATAGAAACAAGGATAGCGAACGGGTTACCTACTCCTAAGGGTCAAAGCAAGCCCTTTAATTCAATTCTTTATTCTTACATTAAAATTCTTACATTAAAGAATGAATAAAATCTCCCCAAGTAGGATTCGAACCTACGACCAGTCAGTTAACAGCCGACCGCTCTACCACTGAGCTACTGAGGAACAAGGGGGGATTCGACCTCCTAGAGTTCAACTCCCGCTCTCAACCCATGAACAATATGAGTCCGAAGCTTCTTTCGTAACTCCCATAATTTCTTCGTAGTGGCTCCGTTCCATGCCTCATTTCATAGGGAAGCCCAAAGTGGCTCTATTTCATTCTATTTCACTTCCTAGCACTTCCTATCATTTAATATCCATCCCTTTGGTCTTATTGACATAAGAGATGTCATTTATAGTCTATCTCTTTCTATATATGGAAAGTCAAGAAATTCTCATCGAAACATCGAGAAATTGTGCATATAGAAAACTCTAAAGAAAGAAAAAAAGGAGACCCATGCCATGATTTTCAAATCTTTTCTATTTAGTAGTCTAAGTTTCTCGATGAGGATAATTAATTCGGTCGTTGTGGTCGGACTCTATTATGGATTTCTGACTACATTCTCCATAGGTCCCTCTTAGATCTTCTTTCTCCAATCTTGGATTAGGGAAGAAGGAGATATTCGCGACTACTGGCGATTTCATTATGGGGCAGCTCATGATCTTCATATCGATCTATTATCCACCTCTGTATCTATTCTTTCTTAGCTAAACAGGTGGAAGATCTATCCAATTTGGTTATATTATATCATGGACTCGAAAAACGGATCTGAATTTGACTGAAATGCACGATCTTCACAGGTATCACTTTTCACGATACCTAAAAGGTGGAATAGCGATTTTCGAACCATTTCCTATAAGAGAATGGTTTCCATTACTTTGAGAAATGGATTCTTATATCAAACTATAGCTATTGCATTAAAGAAGAAAAGAAACTAATAGAAGTCGAAGACGCGGAATGATAGTGAATAGAGAGAAAGATTCTTCTGATTTTCTTGTTTCTATCTACTAGACGCCGTAGAGAATTGAGAATTTTCATGTCTTTCAATTCTCGTACTCGTAATTGGAAAGTTATGGAAGGAGACCCATCATTTTGCAATGAAAACAACATATAAAACTCTGGACAATTTCGAAATCAGGCCAAGCGTCTTAATACATATGCAAAAAAATTCATTATTGGCCCACCATTGATTAGAAGATTTAGCTTGTATGAATCGCTATTGGTTTGATACGAATAATGACAATCGTTTCAGTATGTTAAGGATACAGATGTATCCACAATTCATTTAGAGTTACTTAATAGTCTATTTCTTATACCATATCTCTATCCCGTGAAATTCTCGAGCCAAAAGATGGATGCATATGCTGTGTTTCATTTTGCTAAATGATATCAATTAAATGGTGTATCAATTCCATAAATTGCATATAGCAATAAATAAATCAGCAAAATTCTTTCTAATATTTTAGATAGAAGAAACATTTCTTCTATCTAAAATATTAGAAAGAATGTACCCTTCTATCCAAATCCAATTTGCATCGATAAAATAAATCCAAATTCCAGTAGTAGATGAATAATTGCAAATTTGTGTGTGTACGAGATTAGAATAACTTCAAAATAACTGACATAATTTTGTATTTTTCCTGATCAGAAAAATACATGAAAAAGAAAGGAGGTAGAAAAATTTTTGGATTTATGGTTAAAGAAGAAAAAGAAGAAAACAGGGGTTCTGTTGAATTTCAAGTATTCAGTTTCACCAATAAGATACGGAGACTTGCTTCACATTTGGAATTACACAAAAAAGATTTTTCATCGGAAAGAGGTCTACGAAGACTTTTGGGAAAACGTCGACGTTTGCTGGCTTATTTGGCAAAGAAAAATAGAGTACGTTATAAGAAATTAATCGGTCAGTTGAATATTCGGGAGCAGTAATTTAATCGTTCAAATTTTTTTCTTGTTTTATTATTTTTTTAGTAGTCTTATAGTAGTCTTAGATTTTTCATTTTGATGAGCCTCGCTTTGAGGAATTCATGGAATAATCCATTTTCATGGAATAATGAATTAAGGAAGAAAGGATATGAGTCTACCGCTTACAAGAAAAGATCTCATGATAGTCAATATGGGCCCTCAACACCCATCAATGCATGGTGTTCTTCGACTGATCGTTACTCTCGATGGTGAGGATGTTATTGATTGTGAACCCATATTAGGGTATTTACACAGAGGAATGGAAAAAATCGCGGAAAACCGAACTATTATACAATACTTACCTTATGTAACAAGGTGGGATTATTTAGCTACTATGTTTACAGAAGCAATAACAGTAAATGCACCAGAATTCTTGGAGAATATTCAAATACCACAAAGAGCCAGCTATATTAGGGTAATTATGTTAGAATTAAGCCGGATAGCTTCTCACTTGCTATGGCTTGGACCTTTTATGGCGGATCTCGGCGCACAGACTCCTTTTTTCTATATTTTTAGAGAGAGAGAATTAATATATGATCTATTTGAAGCTGCTACAGGTATGCGAATGATGCACAATTACTTTCGCATCGGAGGAGTAGCCGCCGATCTACCTTATGGATGGATCGATAAATGTTTAGATTTCTGTGATTATTTTTTACGCGGAGTTGTTGAATATCAACAACTTATTACACAGAATCCAATTTTTTTAGAGCGAGTTGAAGGAGTAGGTTTTATTAGCGGAGAAGAAGCAGTAAATTGGGGCTTATCGGGACCGATGTTACGAGCTTCTGGAATACAATGGGATCTTCGTAAAGTAGATCCTTATGAGTCTTACAACCAATTTGATTGGAAAGTCCAATGGCAAAAAGAAGGGGATTCGTTAGCTCGCTATTTAGTACGAATTGGTGAAATGAGGGAATCCATCAAAATAATTCAACAAGCTGTAGAAAAAATTCCTGGAGGACCTTATGAAAATTTAGAAGTCCGACGCTTTAAGAAAGAAAATAATTCTGAATGGAATGATTTTGAGTATAAATTTCTTGGTAAAAAACCTTCGCCCAATTTTGAATTGTCAAGACAAGAGCTTTATGTAAGAGTAGAAGCCCCAAAAGGTGAATTAGGGATTTATCTAGTAGGAGATGATAGCCTTTTCCCCTGGAGATGGAAAATCCGTCCACCCGGGTTTATTAATTTGCAAATTCTTCCTCAGCTAGTTAAAAAAATGAAATTGGCTGATATCATGACGATATTAGGTAGTATAGATATCATTATGGGGGAAGTTGATCGTTGAAATGATAATAGATAGGGTAGAGGTAGAAACTATCAATTCTTTTTCGAAATTGGAATTATTAAAAGAAGTCTATGGACTGATATCGATTCTACCCATTTTGACCCTCCTTTTGGGAATAACAATAGAGGTACTCGTAATTGTGTGGTTAGAAAGAGAAATATCTGCGTCGATACAACAACGTATTGGTCCTGAATATGCTGGCCCCCTGGGCCTGCTTCAAGCTATAGCAGATGGGACTAAGCTACTTTTTAAAGAAGATATTCTGCCATCCCGAGGAGATATTTCTTTATTTAGCATTGGACCCTCTATAGCAGTCATATCAGTTTTATTAAGTTTTTTAGTTATCCCTTTGGGATATCATTTTGTTTTAGCCGATCTTAGTATTGGTGTTTTTTTATGGATTGCCATTTCAAGTATAGCTCCTATTGGTCTTCTTATGGCAGGATATAGCTCAAATAATAAATATTCTTTTTCAGGCGGTCTACGAGCTGCTGCTCAATCCATTAGTTATGAAATACCATTAACTTTTTGTGTGCTAGCAATATCTCTACGTGTGATTCGTTAAAATAGATCTTTTTCCTATAAAATCCATTAACTATTTATATTCCTTTTCTTATTTAGTATTTGGGTTGGTAAGTTAAACTAGATAGCTATATGAGTGAAACAAAACAGCTTATAAATTTGTAGTAAAAAGAAAAAATCTCATTTCCTACGTACAAGAAAAAAGTGGAAGTAAACATAAGCAGTGTAAACTCTTTATCCCAAGGTTGATATTTTTTAATTAGTCATCATATCTTGAAGCGGCCAAGAATAAAGGATTCACGATATGGAATTCCATTACTAGAATACTCCTAGTTATTACTATAACTTAATAATCCATAAGAAGAATCCACCAAAAGTTAGTGAAGGGTTAGGAACACTAAAGTACATAAAGGATTAGTAATGGAAAATCTAAAACATTAGAGATTTTTGCCCATAAAAGGAATCATAATAAGGACTTGCAATTTGTAGAAATTATCAAGTAGTACTTTCTTCGGATTCCGATCCAGAGTATGTTCCCATTCACTTGTTAAGGAAATGGCTATCAAGAACGAATTAACCCTTTATCCATTTTTTCTTTTTAAATACCCCCTCCCTGGGGAAAGAAGAATAGTAAAAAAGATATGGAGTGCACTAGAAAAAATTTTCATTATTTCCTTCCTCTATCCATATTCATGCAGAATTGCTCATGAACTAATACCCAACTCTTTCCATTTATTAATTGAATTCCTATAACAAGTAACAAGTGTTTTATTCCAAGATTAAGTTATTACTGAACAAAGAAAAATTTTCATTATATTATAAAGGATGAGATCAATTCGGAAGCGCTTTTTCTTATTCTAGCAGACGGAATTCCTTTGGTCTAATTTAGGACTTTCAAATCTATTTTATTTTATCTAATTCTATCTACGCCCCCGGGGCTAGGAACAAAACAGTCCTTTCCTTTTTCTGATCATAGAGAAGCCGTATGAAGCTAAGGTTTCATGTACGGTTTTGAAATAGCGGTGGGAACTGTGATGTTATCACCGACTATGATTATCTAACAGTTCAAGTACAGTTGATATAGTTGAAGCACAGTCAAAATACGGTTTTTTTGGATGGAATATTTGGCGTCAGCCTATAGGTTTTCTGGTTTTTTTAATTTCTTCTTTGGCAGAATGTGAAAGATTACCCTTTGATTTACCAGAAGCGGAGGAAGAATTAGTAGCAGGTTACCAAACTGAATATTCCGGTATCAAATATGGTTTATTTTATCTTGTTTCTTACCTAAATTTATTAGTTTCTTCTTTATTTGTAACAGTTCTCTACTTGGGCGGGTGGAATTTATCTATTCCCTATATATCCTTTTTTGATTTTTTCCAAATGAATAAAGCAGTTGGAATTTTGGAAATGACAATGGGTATATTTATTACATTAACTAAAGCTTATTTATTTCTCTTCATTTCTATCACAATAAGATGGACTTTACCGAGGATGAGAATGGATCAGTTATTAAATCTTGGATGGAAATTTCTTTTACCTATTTCCCTGGGCAATCTCTTATTAACAACCTCTTCTCAACTTGTTTCACTATAAATAAGATAATACAATAATAGTAAGAATATTTTCAACACAAAAGCTCTCTCAAACAAGAGAAAGAAACATATCTTTTTCATAGATATTTAGAATGAATATGTTCCCTATGGTAACTGGGTTCATGAGTTATGGTCAACAAACAATACGTGCTACAAGGTACATAGGTCAAAGTTTCATAACTACCTTATCCCACACAAATCGTTTACCTATAACGATTCACTACCCTTATGAAAAATCAATTACACCAGAGCGTTTCCGAGGGCGAATCCACTTTGAATTTGATAAATGTATTGCTTGTGAAGTATGTGTTCGCGTATGTCCGATAGATTTACCCGTTGTGGATTGGAGATTTGAAAAGGATATTAAAAGAAAACAATTGCTTAATTATAGTATTGATTTCGGAGTTTGTATATTTTGTGGCAATTGTGTTGAGTACTGTCCAACAAGCTGTTTATCAATGACTGAAGAATATGAACTTTCTACCTATGATCGTCATGAATTGAATTACAATCAAATTGCTTTAAGTCGGTTACCAATCTCCATAATGGGAGATTACACAATTCAAACAATTAGGAATTCGTCTGAAAGTAAAATAAACAAAGAAAAATCTTCGAATTCAAGAACGATTACTGATTACTAAACTTTGATTTTGTCTTTCTGTTATAAAAATCTAATAATTCTTTATTAAACTTTAAAATTAAACTATAAAGAAAAACGAAAAACTACTGCTTATTGGAAATTATTTCTTATTTTAAATCAGACTAGATTTTCGTGATATAATATAATTTATAACTATAAGTTTATACACAAAAAAATACCCTAATCCTTTTTTCCTTCCTTGAATCCTTTAGTTTTAGTCAGTTCATGAAAAATTTTATACTATTAATTTCTTTTTATCCATAATGGATTTACCTGGACCAATACATGAGATTCTTATGCTATTTGGGGGATTTGTTCTTCTACTAGGGGGTCTAGGAGTAGTATTACTTACCAACCCCATTTATTCTGCCTTTTCGCTGGGATTAGTTCTTGTTTGTATATCCTTATTCTATTTTTTATTAAATTCCTACTTTGTAGCTGTCGCACAACTTCTTATTTATGTGGGAGCCATAAATGTCTTGATCATATTCGCTGTAATGTTCGTAAATGGCTCAGAATGGTCTAAAGATAAGAATTATTGGACTATTGGAGATGGGTTCACTTCACTCGTTTGTATAACTATTGTTTTTTCACTAATGACTACTATCCCAGATACGTCGTGGTATGGAATTCTTTGGACTACAAGATCAAACCAAATAGTAGAACAGGGTCTCATAAATAATGTTCAACAAATTGGAATTCATTTAGCAACCGATTTTTATCTTCCGTTTGAACTCATTTCCATAATTCTTCTAGTTTCTTTAATAGGTGCAATTACTATGGCTCGGCAATAAGAAAACTTAGAAAAAGTACAAATTATAAGAATTGCAAATCTAAAATAAATAACTAAAGAATCACAATTTTGATTTAGTAAAATCCATCTACTGCCAACAAATACCTCCTTTTTTTTTTTTTTTTTTTTCTTTTGTTGTGTAATTGTTCTATTGTAATTAATTGAATCGGTTCAATTCTTGCCCTCATATTGAAATGAATCGAGATTGATAAGGAGTTAGTTAATGATGTTTGAGCATGTACTTTTTTTGAGTGTCTATTTATTTTCGATTGGTATCTATGGATTGATCACAAGCCGAAACATGGTTAGAGCTCTAATATGTCTTGAACTTATACTGAATTCAATTAATCTAAATCTCGTAACATTTTCTGATCTATTTGATAGTCGCCAATTAAAAGGAGATATTTTCGCAATTTTTGTTATAGCCCTTGCAGCTGCTGAAGCCGCTATTGGACTATCCATTCTTTCTTCCATCCATCGTAATAGGAAATCCACTCGTATCAATCAATCTAATTTATTGAATAATTAGACTTTTGAATAATTAGACATAGAATCCTCTAAACAAAGGCGCACATATTAAAATAAATAGAAATCAATACTATTTTCTTAGTATTATTTGAGAATATCCATTTTTTTTAGTAGATTATTGCATAGTATTCTTTTTCACTTAAATGAATTTTTGTATTTGTAATTCATTGATATTGCAATTTGAATATTGCAATAATTTATATTGAAAAGAC
This sequence comes from Triticum urartu, assembly GCF_056163025.1. Classification (NCBI taxonomy): domain Eukaryota; kingdom Viridiplantae; phylum Streptophyta; class Magnoliopsida; order Poales; family Poaceae; genus Triticum; species Triticum urartu. The sequence goes on along the minus strand of NW_028259484.1, from coordinate 24,710 downwards.
GATAGCCAATTTATTGGCTAATTCGAATTCGTCTGTACAATTCGTAAAATTCTTTCTTATTTCTTATTTATTGTTGAAATCCAAAATTAAAGTCTCTTGGCTCTCTTCACGCTTTCTCACAAACAGATTAAAAAATAGATTTTTTTTTTTGAAGTTTGGATAAACCATTGCTTCGTCTGGTGTCTACAATACATATGACTCATTATAGTACTAATTTCATTTTTACCAGATCGAAAAATTTTATGTTGAAAAGAAAAATTTATAGATCCAATGTCACATTCCGTAAAAATTTACGATACATGTATAGGATGCACTCAATGTGTACGAGCTTGTCCAACAGATGTATTAGAAATGATACCCTGGGATGGATGTAAAGCCAAGCAAATTGCTTCCGCGCCGAGAACCGAAGATTGTGTGGGTTGTAAGAGATGTGAATCTGCCTGCCCGACAGATTTTTTAAGTGTCCGCGTTTATTTAGGGCCTGAAACAACACGTAGCATGGCTCTATCTTATTGATACGTTACAAAAAACTTCACTCGAATCGTCTGATTCCTCTTTACCGAAGAAGCCTGTGCTCGAAATAATCGAGCACGGGCTTTTCTGGTCAAAACGTATCTTGTCTTTATCACTTTATCATGAGTTATTTTCCTTGGTTAACAATACTTGTTGTTTTGCCGATATTTGCAGGTTCATTAATTTTCTTTTTACCTCATAAGGGAAACAAAGTCGTTAGGTGGTATACTATATCTATTTGTTTATTAGAATTCCTTCTAATGACTTATGCGTTCTGTTATCATTTCCAACTGGAGGATCCCTTAATCCAATTAAAGGAGGATTATAAATGGATAGATGTCTTCGATTTCCACTGGAGATTGGGAATCGATGGACTTTCATTAGGATCTATTTTATTGACAGGATTTATCACTACTTTAGCTACTTTAGCAGCTTGGCCAATTACACGGAATTCGCGATTATTCTATTTCCTGATGCTCGCAATGTATAGTGGTCAAATAGGATTATTTTCTTCGCGAGACCTTTTACTTTTTTTTATCATGTGGGAGTTAGAATTAATTCCTGTTTACTTACTTTTATCCATGTGGGGGGGGAAGAGGCGTCTATATTCAGCTACAAAGTTTATTTTGTATACTGCAGGCGGTTCCATTTTTTTCTTAATCGGAGTTCTGGGTATGGGCTTATATGGTTCCAACGAACCAGGATTAGATTTGGAAAGATTAATTAATCAATCATACCCTGCAACCTTGGAAATACTTTTATATTTTGGCTTCCTTATTGCTTATGCTGTCAAATTGCCGATTATACCCCTACATACGTGGTTACCAGATACCCATGGGGAAGCACATTATAGTACATGTATGCTTTTAGCGGGAATATTATTAAAGATGGGAGCATATGGATTGATTCGGATCAACATGGAATTGTTACCTCATGCTCATTATCTATTTTCGCCCTGGTTAGTAATAATAGGAGCGATCCAAATAATCTATGCAGCTTCAACTTCTCTTGGTCAACGAAATTTCAAAAAAAGAATAGCTTATTCCTCTGTATCTCACATGGGTTTCATAATTATAGGAATTGGTTCCATAACCAACATTGGACTCAATGGAGCTATTTTACAAATATTATCCCATGGATTTATTGGTGCTACACTTTTTTTCTTGGCAGGAACCGCTTCTGATAGAATGCGTCTTGTTTATCTCGAAGAACTGGGGGGAATATCTATCCCAATGCCTAAAATTTTTACCATGTTTAGTAGCTTTTCAATGGCTTCTCTTGCCTTACCAGGAATGAGTGGTTTTGTCGCAGAATTAGTAGTATTTTTTGGACTAATTACTAGTCCAAAATTTCTGTTAATGCCAAAAACACTAATTACTTTTGTAATGGCAATTGGAATGATATTAACTCCTATTTATTTATTATCTATGTTACGCCAGATGTTCTATGGATACAAGCTATTTAATGTTCCAAACGCAAATTTTGTGGATTCTGGACCACGAGAACTCTTTATTTTAATCTGTATCTTTTTACCAGTAATAGGAATTGGTATTTATCCAGATTTTGTTCTCTCCCTATCCGTTGACAGGGTAGAGGCTCTCTTATCCAATTATTATCCTAAATAGGTTTGCTTTTTTTTACTCGTCTGCTCTATTAATGCAGAAATAAGTAAAAAAGTATATAATGCAGAAATAAGTAAAAAAGTATAATTAGATCTATCTCGAATTTTTGAGAACCCTTTGATAAGGCGTTCAAGGGGTTCTCAAATAAAACATAAAAGTAAAAACCTTCATTTCATGAAGGTTTTATTTTATGTAATCATTTAGGTGTTAATGTAAACGAACCATAACTATGTAAGCCTATTCCTAATAGATTTATACCAAAATAACAAATCCAAATTATAAGAAATCCTATCAAAGCTATAAGTGCAGAATTCGTACCCTTCCAATTTGGATTTGTTCTACTATGTAAATAAATTGCGAATATGGTCCAAGTAATAAATGCCCAAGTTTCCTTAGGATCCCAATTCCAATAGGATCCCCAGGCCTCATTAGCCCATACTGCTCCACAAAGAATACCTACGGTTAAAAGGGTAAATCCTAGGCTAATGACACGATAACTCCAAGAATCCAAACGCTCCGTTAATTGATATTTGTAATAATTTGGAAATGAAGGGACAGAGGTTCTTTTTAAAGCACTTCTTTTTGCATAAAAATATTTAATATCACTAAAGAAAAATGTTTTATTTAAAACATTTTTTTTCTTTTTAGAAAAGAAATGGAAATTATTTCGAAATCTAATGATTAGAATAGCGGCAGATAATAAGGATCCGCACAAAAGAGTTGCATAGCTTAATAACATCATACTGACATGCATCATTAACCACTGAGATTGTAGAGCAGGTACTAGTATCGTGGATTGATGCATTTCAGTTAAAAGACCCGATGTGGCAAAGCCTTGCGTTAAAATAGTACTTGGCGTAGTTATTGTGCTTAAATCATTTTTAGAGTTCTGTATTTTAGGAATGGTATGAAGAATATACAGGGCCCATGAAAGGAAGATCAATGACTCATATAAATTACTTAATGGAAAATGTCCCGAGGAAGCCCAACGAGAAACTAAGAATCCTGTTATAGAGAAAAAAGTAACTATCATTCCTTTTTCTGACGAATCGCGTAATCCTCCAAGTTCACGAACTAATAAGGTTATAAAATGAATCGTAATCACAATTGAAATCGTTGAGAAAGAGATATGAGTTAGTATATGTTCTAAAGTTGCAAATAGCATAAGGGGAAGGTCCCATTACAAAATTGTAAATTTCGAATTGATTTCTAATCTATTGTATTCTTTTTCAAGAATGCCGCCACTCGGATTCGAACCGAGATGCTTGAGCACTGCTTCCTAAGAGCAGCGTGTCTACCAATTTCACCATGGCGGCTAACTTCAAATAATAGGTAACTTAAAAGAATAATAGCTATTATCTTGGGAATCGTCGATATTGGGAAAGTCCATAAAATTTAGGAACATTAGAGTTTTCATTAAAATAGACTTCGTTTGGTAGTATCGTTTCCATTTTTTTTTTTTACAATAAACTCTTGCTTTGCCCAATAGAAACACAAACACTGCTTGAAAGAGTTGGAACTTCTTTTTTCTAACTTGCAATTATAGAACTAATTTTTTCTAATTAATTTCCCCTTTACATTTTGAAAATTCTTTCAATACAATGAAAAAAATCCAAAAGGGTTTCTATTTAATGATGAAATTAAAATAAAATGGATAAATAGAAAAGGCTTTTTGGATTTTTTAATAAAAATTTCTAGAATGAAAGTCTTTATGCTCTTATTAATAAGATTTACTAACCTTATGATTTTGGAGAAGATAGGTGGAAGTTGTAAGTCCTATTGTAAGAATACTCCACTTTTCATAATTTTCCTAATAGAATATGAGGATTCTATTAGGAAAATTATGAAAAGTTCATTGATAGGAAAAGAATACTTAGCACACAGTATACCAAACAAAACTTTTTTTTTCTTGTATATATAAGATAAGAGAGGGGTTTTTTGTTCTAAGAATATTGTACCGAGTAATTCGACACATAAAAGTACATTCAAAGAAGAATCCAAATTATTAAATAATTGGAATTCTTTTTTGATAAGTCAATTCATATTATTCCAAAATCTTATTATTTGTTTGTTGCCCAGAAAAACCCTTTGGTTTTGGATGCTCATTACCGCTCGAAAATGATCTTGATTTTACTAAAGAATAAGATTGTACTATGGAAAAATAAGTCTTTTTCTTCCAAATATTTTTACGAATACGCTTTTTTGACATTGAAGTACGTTTTTTTGGAACTGCCATTCAAAAAGGAAATTACTTTTTTCTAGTTGTATGTGAAAGACATCTATTGCTGCAAATCAATCCTTCTTTCTTCTTTTTATTAGTATTTATACTTAGATACTGAAAGATACTTAAATTTTGAATTATTTTTTACTTCATTTTGTCTAATGCGGATAAGACAACAAGAATTTTTTAACATTTTTTCTTTATATATTTTATACTTTTTTTTTAATAATATAGAATATATAGAAGGGTTTCTCATTTAAATCTATTTATATCTATTTATATATCAAGTATACTCCATATATAGATATATGGTATGGAAGCCTATCCCCCATATAAGATAAGACGGGGGGATAAAAAGAAGGGAAAATGAAAATAGTTAATTAAGTTCAGAATGGTATTCCATAAAGGAAAGGAATTCCAATCAAAACAAAAAATACTGAGTCTCTTAAACAAGACATTCTAAAACTTAGGTAATTTATAGTCATTAGAATTTTAGTTCTATATGAAGTAAGGACTATTCGATAATTTCTTATAAACATAGGTTTTCATTGGAATTCACTCAATCAGTTAATTATGGAACAAGAGAGCTGTTTCATCTTTGTTTTAAAGAAATATAAAAATGAATTATGAATAGAAAGTAAAATGATTCCACTTTTTTTTTTTTATTTTTATAAATATCTTTATTTAGTTAATAAAATAACTTCGTTACCTAGTTATTTTATTAACTTTTTTAATTTAACCAACTAAACCCATTCTTAATTTTTAATTATTTCAATGAGATAAATTTTGGAAAAATTAAGAATTTCAGTATTTTTTCTTATTCTTTTTATTTATTCTTTCAGAAAGAGATAAGAATTGGTTTGGTGAATCGGAAACAATTTTATAGAAAAATTGAAGTAAAAATTGAAGTAAAAATTGCAATTTCTTTTCTTATGGAACATACATATCAATATGCATGGGTAATCCCTCTTCTCCCACTTCCAGTTATTATGTCAATGGGATTTGGCCTTATTCTTATTCCGACAGCAACAAAAAATCTTCGTCGCATATGGGCTTTTCCTAGTGTTTTACTCTTAAGTATAGCTATGGTATTCTCAGTTCAACTGTCTATTCAACAAATAAATGGAAGTTCGATCTATCAATATCTATGGTCTTGGACCGTCAATAATGATTTTTCTTTAGAATTTGGATACTTGATTGACCCACTTACTTCTATTATGTTAATACTAATTACTACTGTAGGAATCCTGGTTCTTATTTATAGTGATGGTTATATGTCTCACGATGAAGGATATTTGAGATTTTTTGTTTATATAAGTTTTTTCAATACTTCCATGTTGGGATTGGTTACTAGCTCCAATTTGATACAAATTTATTTTTTTTGGGAACTCGTGGGAATGTGTTCTTATTTATTGATAGGCTTTTGGTTTACACGACCAATCGCAGCGAGTGCTTGTCAAAAAGCTTTTGTAACTAATCGTGTAGGGGATTTTGGTCTATTATTAGGAATTTTAGGTTTTTTTTGGATAACAGGTAGTTTAGAGTTTAGGGATTTGTTCAAAATAGCTAATAACTGGATTCCTAATAATGGAATTAACTCTTTACTTACTACTTTGTGTGCTTTTTTATTATTCCTTGGTGCAGTTGCGAAATCCGCACAATTCCCTCTTCACGTATGGTTACCCGATGCTATGGAAGGGCCCACTCCTATTTCGGCTCTTATACACGCAGCAACTATGGTTGCTGCGGGAATTTTTCTTCTAGCTCGACTTCTTCCTCTTTTCATATCTTTACCTTTGATAATGAGTTTTATTTCTTTAGTAGGTACAATAACACTATTCTTAGGAGCTACTTTAGCTCTTGCTCAGAGAGATATTAAAAGAAGCTTAGCCTATTCTACAATGTCTCAATTGGGTTATATGATGTTAGCTCTAGGTATAGGTTCTTATCAAGCTGCTTTATTCCATTTGATCACTCATGCTTATTCAAAAGCTTTATTGTTCTTGGGATCCGGATCCGTTATTCATTCAATGGAACCTCTTGTTGGATATTCACCAGATAAAAGTCAAAATATGGTTCTTATGGGCGGTTTAAGAAAATACATTCCAATCACAAGAACTACTTTTTTATGGGGTACACTTTCTCTTTGTGGTATTCCACCTCTTGCTTGCTTCTGGTCCAAAGATGAAATCCTTAGTAATAGTTGGTTGTATTCGCCCTTTTTTGGAATAATAGCCTCCTTTACTGCAGGATTAACTGCCTTTTATATGTTTCGGATATATTTACTTACATTTGATGGGTATTTGCGTGTTCATTTTCAAAATTACAGTAGCACTAAAGAGAGTTCCTTGTATTCAATATCCTTATGGGGAAAAAGGATACCCAAAGGAGTGAATAGGGATTTCGTTTTATCAACAACGAAGAGTGGAGTTTCTTTTTTTTCACAAAATATACCAAAAATTCAAGGTAATACAAGAAATAGGATAGGATCCTTTACTACGTCTTTTGGGGCTAAAAAAACTTTTGCCTATCCGCATGAAACGGGAAATACTATGTTATTTCCTCTTCTTATATTACTACTTTTCACTTTGTTCATTGGATTCATAGGAATCTCTTTTGATAATGGAGGAATTGGTAATGGAATAGCAGAGTTAACCATATTATCAAAGTGGTTAACTCCCTCAATAAACTTTACCCAGGAAAGTTCTAATTCTTTTGTAAATTCATATGAATTTATTACTAATGCAATTTCTTCTGTAAGTCTAGCTATCTTTGGTTTATTCATAGCATATATCTTCTATGGATCCGCTTATTCTTTTTTTCAGAATTTGGATTTAATAAACTCTTTTTACAAAGGAAATCCTAAAAAAGAATTTTTAGATCAAGTAAAAAAAAATATATACAGTTGGTCATATAATCGTGGTTATATAGATATTTTCTATACTAGGGTCTTTACCCTCGGTATAAGAGGGTTAACCGAACTCACGGAGTTTTTTGATAAGGGTGTTATTGATGGAATTACCAATGGAGTGGGTCTTGCTAGTTTTTGTATAGGAGAGGAAATTAAATATGTAGGGGGAGGTCGAATCTCGTCTTATTTATTCTTTTTTTTATGTTATGTATCTGTGTTTTTATTCTTTTTTCTTTCTTAAGTTAAGGAATTTACAACAAGTCTCTTGCAAAAATAACTATCCTATCCCCTTTCTACAATCTCTCTATATCCTTGTTACATAAGGTAAGTATTGTATAATAGTTCGGTTTTCCGCGATTTTTTCCATTCCTCTGTGTAAATACCCTAATATGGGTTCACAATCAATAACATCCTCACCATCGAGAGTAACGATCAGTCGAAGAACACCATGCATTGATGGGTGTTGAGGGCCCATATTGACTATCATGAGATCTTTTCTTGTAAGCGGTAGACTCATATCCTTTCTTCCTTAATTCATTATTCCATGAAAATGGATTATTCCATGAATTCCTCAAAGCGAGGCTCATCAAAATGAAAAATCTAAGACTACTATAAGACTACTAAAAAAATAATAAAACAAGAAAAAAATTTGAACGATTAAATTACTGCTCCCGAATATTCAACTGACCGATTAATTTCTTATAACGTACTCTATTTTTCTTTGCCAAATAAGCCAGCAAACGTCGACGTTTTCCCAAAAGTCTTCGTAGACCTCTTTCCGATGAAAAATCTTTTTTGTGTAATTCCAAATGTGAAGCAAGTCTCCGTATCTTATTGGTGAAACTGAATACTTGAAATTCAACAGAACCCCTGTTTTCTTCTTTTTCTTCTTTAACCATAAATCCAAAAATTTTTCTACCTCCTTTCTTTTTCATGTATTTTTCTGATCAGGAAAAATACAAAATTATGTCAGTTATTTTGAAGTTATTCTAATCTCGTACACACACAAATTTGCAATTATTCATCTACTACTGGAATTTGGATTTATTTTATCGATGCAAATTGGATTTGGATAGAAGGGTACATTCTTTCTAATATTTTAGATAGAAGAAATGTTTCTTCTATCTAAAATATTAGAAAGAATTTTGCTGATTTATTTATTGCTATATGCAATTTATGGAATTGATACACCATTTAATTGATATCATTTAGCAAAATGAAACACAGCATATGCATCCATCTTTTGGCTCGAGAATTTCACGGGATAGAGATATGGTATAAGAAATAGACTATTAAGTAACTCTAAATGAATTGTGGATACATCTGTATCCTTAACATACTGAAACGATTGTCATTATTCGTATCAAACCAATAGCGATTCATACAAGCTAAATCTTCTAATCAATGGTGGGCCAATAATGAATTTTTTTGCATATGTATTAAGACGCTTGGCCTGATTTCGAAATTGTCCAGAGTTTTATATGTTGTTTTCATTGCAAAATGATGGGTCTCCTTCCATAACTTTCCAATTACGAGTACGAGAATTGAAAGACATGAAAATTCTCAATTCTCTACGGCGTCTAGTAGATAGAAACAAGAAAATCAGAAGAATCTTTCTCTCTATTCACTATCATTCCGCGTCTTCGACTTCTATTAGTTTCTTTTCTTCTTTAATGCAATAGCTATAGTTTGATATAAGAATCCATTTCTCAAAGTAATGGAAACCATTCTCTTATAGGAAATGGTTCGAAAATCGCTATTCCACCTTTTAGGTATCGTGAAAAGTGATACCTGTGAAGATCGTGCATTTCAGTCAAATTCAGATCCGTTTTTCGAGTCCATGATATAATATAACCAAATTGGATAGATCTTCCACCTGTTTAGCTAAGAAAGAATAGATACAGAGGTGGATAATAGATCGATATGAAGATCATGAGCTGCCCCATAATGAAATCGCCAGTAGTCGCGAATATCTCCTTCTTCCCTAATCCAAGATTGGAGAAAGAAGATCTAAGAGGGACCTATGGAGAATGTAGTCAGAAATCCATAATAGAGTCCGACCACAACGACCGAATTAATTATCCTCATCGAGAAACTTAGACTACTAAATAGAAAAGATTTGAAAATCATGGCATGGGTCTCCTTTTTTTCTTTCTTTAGAGTTTTCTATATGCACAATTTCTCGATGTTTCGATGAGAATTTCTTGACTTTCCATATATAGAAAGAGATAGACTATAAATGACATCTCTTATGTCAATAAGACCAAAGGGATGGATATTAAATGATAGGAAGTGCTAGGAAGTGAAATAGAATGAAATAGAGCCACTTTGGGCTTCCCTATGAAATGAGGCATGGAACGGAGCCACTACGAAGAAATTATGGGAGTTACGAAAGAAGCTTCGGACTCATATTGTTCATGGGTTGAGAGCGGGAGTTGAACTC
>NW_028259483.1:0-33589 GCF_056163025.1 Triticum urartu | reverse complement strand
GTGCCTAACGGACATTGTTTATCTTGAAAAACAAATATTTCTCGACGTAAGAAAAAAATCTTTTTTATTTTTAATTTAAGAAACTAGTGTATTTTTTTTGAGGGCATAAGCTCCTATCTATATCTACTTTCCTTGAGCATAATATAGGGTTTTTTATTTGATTCTAAATTCCAAGATAACTCATTAGAATTATTAATAAGATGGTCCTAATATATTAGCAATATTTAGATTGCCCCCTCTTTTTATTCACTTTATTACTTCTATTCTAGACCCTATCCCTATGGTTTATTCTTATGAAATATCATATAAAATAGAAGGTATAAGAAATGGATATAATGAAATTCTTGATTCGATCTTACGACCTAATTTATTTGATTAATGGATCAACAACCAAACCACCCATTTTATGAAAAAGAAGGAGCATGGTCTTATTCAAATTCAAAGCGCTTCGTAATCTTCAACCAGTTCTGTGCTTCAATATAATTTCCCGGAGTAAGCGCTATAGCTTGTTTCCAATATTCAGCAGCTTGATCAAACCAAGCTTCCGCAATTTCCGAATCACCCTGTAGAATGGCCTGTTCTCCTCGGTCGGAATAGGAAGTTCCTTCCCTTAGAACCGTACTTGAGAGTTTCCTACCTCATACGGCTCAGAAATTGCTATCTGAATTTCCCCTATCTTAACTGAATTCGATTTATCAAAAATCGATCCAATTTGTTCTTGGGTTAAGCAGAAGAAATTAATTACCTAAGTTTCAAACCCTAATTTTTATCAATAATCAGTTTGATCTTTTTTCCCACCTTCAGAAGAATGAAGCATAGATAGATATAGAGCCTTCGTTCAAATTTTCTGAGAGGTAACTATCCCGGTTTCATATATGAAATCTCTATAGAATCCTTGAAAAAGACTTTTTTCCATAAGAAAGAAAAAAGAACTTACTATCTTTGGGATCTGATACTACACCGCTGCTTAATCCCTTAGTGGATCGGCTCTATTACATAAGCGGATTCCTAAATTTTGCCCCATATCATGGGATAAGTAAGCAGTTTTTTTTAGTTGTATCGACCCAGTCGCTCACTAATTGATCTTTACGGTGCTTTCTCTATCAATTTGAGAAACTTTATCCATAGAGTAGTAGTATAGGCCATACTTTCTTCGTTTTTTGATTCTCGTGAAGTGTCCTTCCTTCCTACAGCTGATAGGGAAAAATCGTTGTTTTTACGATCCCTATGTAGAAAGCCCTTTTTTTCTAGTATTTACTAGAAAATTTGATCCTCTCTTTTTTTTTTTTCTTTCTATAGTGGAGATAGTCGCACGTAATGACAGATCACGGCCATATTATTAAAAGCTTGCGGTAAGAAGGGGTTTCGTTCTAGTGCCCGGAAATAATATTCCAAAGCCTTTGTATGCTCTCCATTGCTTGTGTGTATAAGGCCTATGTTATAGAGTATATAACTTCGATCATAGGGATCGATTTCTAGTCGCGTAGCTTCATAATAATTTTGCAAAGCTTCCGCATAATTTCCTTCGGATTGAGCCAACATCCGTTACGGTCGTTCATTCTATTCAAAAAATCTCCGTTCCAAAACCGTACATGAGGTTTTCATCTCATACGGCTCCTCCCTTCTGTACATAATAGTACTAAGCGAAATAATCTATAGAATCAAAATAGAATTAGTCCCGTCTCATTATGAACCGAAAGGGGCTGGTATTTTTCCAAGAAATCTCTAGCCAACCTTCCCACAAGAGGTTTTTCTTAACACCAATGAATTCTATTAATGCTAGAGGAAAACGATAGCTCCAATAATTTCTTTGTTCTCAACGCCTCCTATTTAGAGGAATTAGCTACTTCAACGATCTTTGATGGTTATAGGGGTATCCAAAGTACAAACCTGATGGTTGTTTGTTATCCCAACCATTCTTCCCAGCCCTGATACCGATCAGGAAAGGGGTAATTTCTAACAAAGTTTTTCTCTTGTTGATTCCTATTTCTAGGTGTAGTGCTTTTCTCCCCTATGCTGCCTACGGATACTAATAGAGTAGGATTGGCCTGTAATCCATACCATACCATATCCTGTAGGTGTAACCTTTCGCTCAATACTCAAATCTACAATTGAAGTATCTGAAGCCGCATCAATCGAGGATACACGACGGAAGGAATTGTTAGTTCGCCTCACCTTCCCGAAGCGTGGGTTTGTTTGCTTTACAAATTTGGTTCTCTCTATGCCAACCCCCCTCTCTTTTTCGTAAGACTGAGGTATAGGTAGGGCTAAAAAAAAGCAAAAAAAAGAGTCAAATCGCACCATCTCTATAATAAGTAAATGCCTTTTTTTCTCCTGAGGTTGTCGGAATTATTCGCAATAAAATATTGGCTACAATTGAGGAGGTCTTATCAATGAAATTTCCATTTCCACGGGATCTAGGCATAATTCCCAACCCATTCTATATAGAATTGTTTTCATTCCTTCACAAAATAACATAAAAACAAACACATTCGATTCTTATAATTATAAATAGATTGATCCATATGCTCTACTCTAAATCCATATGCTTTAAATGGATAAGAGAGATATGGATTTTCCGCTCAGCTCAAATTGTATCCTTTTCCTTCTGCTTGGACACGAAGAGATATGAAATATTTGACTAAGACTGGATTTCATTCCACTTTCCTATTTCTGAACAACAACTTATGTTATCAACTATTTCGTGTTTTCAAAGTTATTAATTGTCTCATACCCTATTTTTGATTTCGATAGTATGGTGTAGCGTATCTTATGCAAACGGAATTCTAAGGTTTCTTTATTTTATTATGCAATAAGAAGAATTCTTCCATTTTCTTTTTCTTTAGTTGCGGGAAAACCCAAATTAAAACTTTTATTTTATAGCGAGCGCAATTTCTAGTAAAAAATCCTGTATCCTTCCACTTAGATCAAAAGGAATTTTTCCAATAGAACTATGGAACCCCCGAGTGGTTGCGGTTGTACCTGTACTGCAGGAATAAGAAAACTCGCTATTCACTCAGTTTATTTTCCATAATAAGTTATGTAGGAGAGATGGCCGAGCGGTTCAAGGCGTAGCATTGGAACTGCTATGTAGACTTTTGTTTACCGAGGGTTCGAATCCCTCTCTTTCCGTTTTTCTTAATTCATCAACGTTAAGGATCACAATGTATCAAATCAAATAACAATTTTTTCCAGCAATAATATAATATCTTATATTATCTTATTTTGATTTAATAGAAATTAGAAATTCTCTATAGCAAATTACTGTGGTATGTAAAATACACATAGAGGAAAAAAGAAAAAAGGATCCTAATCCTAGGGTTAATCAATTTTAGCTAGTTGATGGGAAAATACAAATTAATGGTAATGGTCTTAGGGCGATTTAGTTCGGGGAAAGGGGAAGGGGAAGAAAATTCTATGAACCTTTCCTTTTTTCGTTAAGTTCAAGTCTGACGAGAGTAATATTCTACAACTAACAACTCATTTATTTTGAGACCGACCCACTTCCTATCTAGGATTTTATTTACTAGTCCTTTATATTCCAACGTGTCAATCGCCAAATGCTTTGGCAATTTCCCCGGGTCCGATGAAGCAATATAATTTTGAACCAGACCTTTTGATCTTTGGTTATCTTTCGTAGTAATAATATCTCGGGGTTTGCAACGAAAACTTGGTATATTGACTATACGACCATTAACTAAAATATGTCTATGGTTGACTAATTGGCGGGCCCCAGGAATGGTTGAAGCCATACCCAATCGAAAAAGGATATTATCCAAACGCATTTCAAGTAATTGTAGTAAAACCTGGCCTGTTGACCTTTTTGCTTTTCCAGCGATATGTACATATCTAAGTAATTGTCGTTCTGTCAGACCATAATGAAAACGCAATTTCTGTTTTTCTTGAAGACGAATACGATATTGCTCCTTTTTCCCAGAATTGAATTTTTTTTTAAGATTACTTCCGGATTTAGGTGTTTTTCTAGTGAGTCCTGGTAAAGCTCCCAGACGGCGTATTTTTTTTAAACGAGGTCCTCGATAACGGGACATGAAGACTCCTTTTTTTATTTTATTGAAATTTCATTTTACACAATTAATTTCATTGTATTTACATTACAGAATACATCGAAATTAAAACTGAATTAAACTACAGGATAAACAGAGTAAAATCAACTAAAGTACCCCAAAAAATGGAATTTCATCAAAATCTTTTTTTTTTGTATATATATTATTTATTTTATTGTTTTGTATCTAGCAAAATTGTAAGGTAAAAAACATAAAAGATCCTGGATTCTCCATTTAATTCGGAAAAAAAGAGATTCTTGTTCGTAGAACATCGATAGAGAAAAAAAAGCCGACTATCGGATTTGAACCGATGACCCTCGCATTACAAATGCGATGCTCTAACCTCTGAGCTAAGTGGGCTTACATAACGGAAATAGTGTAACAAATAGAAATAGGTATAGTATAGGAAATCCGTAAAATCTCAGATATTAGTTATTAATCTTAGCTATTAACTAGTTCTAAATTTGAAGTTATACTTATAAAAATAAAAAAATACTAAAACTTCTTAAAGATAAAGTTAGCTTGATATGCTTAACTATAGGATATTAAAAAATAAAATTATAGAATTTATTGGTATTTTCATTCGATCATTATAGACTTTATTATTTGTTAATAATTTGAGGATTAATATTTCACTAAGGGGAACATAGAGTCAGAGTAAATAAAATTGCTAATTCTGATTAGAAAAAAAGAATAAATATCAAGCGTTATAGTATAATTTTGAATACTATAAAAAAGTAAGACGGGAGGTGGGGGAGATAAAAACTTTTGGATATATTGATTCGGATTGAATTGCAAATACATCAAGGATAGAATCAATTCAATTCTGAATTGCAATAAGCAAGCGAGGTCTCTCAAATAGAGTCGAACTGAACTGCTAGACTACGTTGAGTGATGAACTCAATGATTCAAAAAAAAAACTAAGAGATGGATGAAATTACACAAGGAATCCTGGTCTCAAAGAAGAGGGAAATGGGGATATGGCGAAATCGGTAGACGCTACGGACTTGATTGTATTGAGCCTTGGTATGGAAACCTGCTAAGTGGTAACTTCCAAATTCAGAGAAACCCTGGAATTAAAAAAGGGCAATCCTGAGCCAAATCCGTGTTTTGAGAAAACAAGGGGTTCTCGAACTAGAATACAAAGGAAAAGGATAGGTGCAGAGACTCAATGGAAGCTGTTCTAACGAATCGAGTTAATTACGTTGTGTTGTTAGTGGAATTCCTTCTAGTTCTAAATTAGAGAAAGAGGGGTTTTATACCTTATACATTTAATAAACACGTATAGATACTGACATAGCAAACGATTAATCACAGAACTCATATTATATTCTAATTATAATATAGGTTCTTTATCTTTTTTAAAAATGAAATTAGAAATGATAATGATTATGAAATAAAAAACTCATATCATAATTTTTTTTTTTCATTATTGTGAATCCACTCCAATCGAATATTGAATAATCAAATTCTTCAATTAAAATTCAAAGTTTTCGAGATCTTTAAAAAAGTGGATTAATCGGACGAGGACAAAGAGAGAGTCCCATTCTACATGTCAATACTGACAACAATGAAATTTCTAGTAAAAGGAAAATCCGTCGACTTTATAAGTTGTGAGGGTTCAAGTCCCTCTATCCCCAAATCCTCTTTTATTCCCTAACTATACTATATTATTATTATTTATCCTCTTTTTTTTTTTCTTTTTATCAATGCACTTTTTTTTCTTTTTATCAATGCAATGGGTTTAAGATTCATTAGCTTTCTCATTCTACTCTTTCACAAAGGAATGCGAAGAGAACTCAATGGATCTTATCCTATTCATTGAATAGATTTCTTTTTTATTAGAGTATCGGCAAGAAATCTTGGTTATTCACTCTATTTTTAAGTTTTATTTAAGTAAACCATGCACAATGCATAGGACTACCCCCCCCATTTTCAAATTTAAAATTTGAAATACTTTAATTAATTTTTAGTCCTTTTAATTGACATAGATACAAATACTCTACTAGGATGATGCACAAGAAAAGGTCAGGATAGCTCAGTTGGTAGAGCAGAGGACTGAAAATCCTCGTGTCACCAGTTCAAATCTGGTTCCTGGCAGAGAAAAAAAAAAAAAAGATCCACCGAATAGGTATTGATCCAAATACCTCGAGATGGATTGTGATACATATTCATTAATAATATTTATTCATCTAAGTGGATAAATCTATAATATAAATATAGAGGCACTTCTTTTTCTTTTTAAAGAAGTTTTAAAATATATCTTTTCTTTATGATAAAGAAGGGGGTGAGATTCCCCTTTATTTTTTTGCGTTTCTTAATTTTGTATTCCGCTATTCCGACGAATATTTTTTTAGTCTTGCTTATCTTTATCTTATCTTATTTTCCTAGTTGTGCTAAGTAATGTGCGCGGTACAAAGTTCCTGGTAGAGAACTTCTTTGAGTCATCCTATTTTTCTGTTCATATGAAGGAAATTAATATGCGATTTTCAAAATAGGGGAATCCAAATGAAACCCTTTTTTTGCTCAGTCTATCTGGAATGCTTTTGTATAATTAGGAATTAATTATAAATAGGTATTCCGTTTCATCTAGGAAAAGAACCTAAAAATATTCCTTGACTTGAATAAAATCTGGAGTTGTGTTGTATAAGTGAGCATGAATTTCTTATCATTCAATGAGCATCTTGTATTTCATAAAAATTGGGGGTTATATAATCCTTACGTAAGGGCCAGCCTATCCAACTTTCAGGCATTAGGATACGTTTAAGGCGCGGATGATTATCATAAGAGATTCCCACCATATCATAAGATTCGCGTTCTTGAAAATCGGCACTTCTCCAAATCCAGAAGACAGACGGAATTCTAGGATTATCCTTTTGGGCAAAGACTTTTATGCAGACTTCTTCTGGATTATCTATACCATATTGTATTCTCGTAAGATGATACACGCTAGCTAAAGATCCACCGGGTGCTACATCATAAGCACATTGGGAGCGTAAATAATTGTAACCATATACATATAAAATGACAGCAATGGAATCCCAATCCCCTGCTTTTATTTGTAAAGTCTCTATTCCTCGGTGATCAAAGCCCAAAGATCTATGAACCACCTCATGTTTGACTAGCCAATTAGATAACCAACCCTGCTGCATTGTCTTCATCTCTCCCTCTTTGTATAAATATTTCACATTTCGGATGCAAGTTTGAAAGATTGCCCTGCTTTTTATTTTTCTACACAAAAGAGCCCCTCTCCTAATTCACTAATTTGTAGGAAGGTACTGAACTTTTGGATTTGAAAAAAGTTTCAGAAGATATATCTAATGTAGATGGTGATTGATAGAGCAATTCTTGCTCATAAGTTCCTGTATGAGTACTGCGCCTAACATAAAGCTTGTGACTGGTAGTAAAACATCTATTTTTATTTTGAGATAGAGTTTGATCCTCAACTATTTCTCGCGATATCTTCTTACGAAGTTTTGTTAGGGCATCTATAACTGCCTCCGGTTTAGGTGGGCAGCCCGGCAAGTAGACATCCACAGGAATTAACTTATCAACTCCCCGAACAGTACTATAGGAATCCGTACTGAACATTCCCCCTGTAATAGTACAGGCTCCCATAGCAATGACGTATTTTGGTTCAGGCATTTGCTCGTATAATCTCACTAAAGAGGGAGCCATTTTCATTGTTACCGTACCGGCTGTTAAAATTAGGTCTGCTTGCCTAGGACTTGATCTTGGTACCAATCCATAACGATCAAAGTCGAATCGTGAGCCTATTAATGAAGCAAATTCAATGAAACAACAACTGGTACCGTATAGAAGGGGCCATAAACTGGAGAGTCTTGACCAATTCGAAAGATCATTTGGTGTAGTTGAAATAACAGAATTGGAACTTGTTTGGTCAAGTAAGGGAAACTCAATCAAATTCATAACTGTCTCAATAGAATCTTTTCCTTCTTTTTTTTTGTCTAAATATTCAGTTAAGACCATTCCAAGGCTCCTTTTCGCCATGCATAAACTAAACCAACAACTAAGATAAGCACGAAAATCAAAGCTTCGATAAAAACGGATACACCCAATACGTCGAAACTCATTGCCCAAGGGTATAGAAAGACGGTTTCCACATCAAAAACAACAAAAACGAGCGCAAACATATAATAGCGTATTCGGAATTGTACCCAAGCCCCTCCCATGGGTTCTATACCCGATTCATAACTAGAAAGCTTCTCTGGTCCTTCACTAACCGGGGCTAAAAGTCCTGAAATCGAAAATGCCAAAATAGGAATAAGGCTTGCTATTATTAGAAATGTCCAAAAAATATCATATTCGTGAAGCAGAAACATAATGTACTCCCATTAATGTGGAATAGGCGGAACTTAAATTAGTCAATTCAATTCAGCATTGTCAATTTATCCAGAACTTCTCTCTTTTCCTCGGTGAAACAAGAATCTTTTTTGTTCAAACAAAAGCGCTTAGTTTAAGTTTAGCCTTTGTTTCCTCTGTGCTGCATCTTCTTTAAAGATTCATCCAATGGAATCCCAACTCCCTTTCTTTTGGATTTCCATTCTATTTAGATATGGTGTATGTAGATCTAATTCTTATATAAAGAAAACTTTCTCGTTTCACTTTGTCTCGCTTTCTCTAGAATCTCTAGAAAAAAGAATAGCTCTATCCTTTATTTAATATTTAATAATAAAATAATAAGAGACTATTAAATAAAAATGAGAATACTACTAAATTAGAACCTAATTAAGATAGTAGGACTAATCTATGCAGTATAATTAATGAGAAGTAATACTATAAAATAAAAATAAAGAACTCTATTTCAGAACTATGAGACAGAATATTCTGTTTTCTTATTTACTCTTTACTTTATTTTTTCTATTTAAAGTTGATCAATTTACATAATGTATCTATAAACAAAGTAATAAATATACTTAAAACAAAGTAGGAATTCGCAAAATGGATAAAATCATTGCAGTTATTATAGGGAAGTCTAGAGATATCCTATTTGAAGGAGGACGGGATTCAAATCAGGGAAAGGATCCTTTCTTCTATTGATTTGATAGAAATTCGTTTTTCTTTTCCTGTCTGTATGATTTTGATTTTCGATGAATGAGCCTTTGGTAATGCTTTTATCTCTATTCTATGTCGCAGGCGCCTATCCAGTCTATAAACAAATACTAATGAGAAAATGAAAACTATACTAAACTAAAGAAAACATAGGATAGAGATCCTAAAATCTAAAAAAGGGCATATTAGGGCTATACGGATTCGAACCGTAGACCTTCTCGGTAAAACAGATCAAACGGATTATTATCGAAATGATTTGAACTGTTTCAAAGACCCAACATGCATTTTTTTGCATTGGGCTCTTTCATAAACTGATTTAAAGATCAGTTAGTCCACCATAGTTTTTCTTTACGGAAAGATAATGAGATGGCTCCCTGTGCTCTGATTGATTTTTTGTATTATGATCTATCTAGGAGCAATACCAAAGTGTTTCAAAGGAGGATTACCTTGACTTAGGTCTGCCTCCGGTCTAAATTAAATCAACCTAAGTGAAATGGAGTCTCTATCGTTCCACTGCAAGAGTTAACTATGAGACTTCATACACCTTAAAGTTCATAGAACGAAAAGAAGTTTTTTGGAGGCCCTTATCCTCATTACGCCTAGCATTTAGTGGGCTGGATATTTACCTTATCAACTAGCAAATCCATAAGGGTTCTATTTGATTAGGCACCTGAATTGGCACCTGAATCGGACTGAACCGACTGTTTGTCAGGCTACTGTTCTCCTATTCTCTCGAATCTATGAAGTAAGACATTGATTTTGCAATAAGATCGATTATGTTCATTGCATAATAAGCTCCTTTGAAAAGCATTGGCGCACGTGTAAACGAGTTGCTCTACCGAACTGAGCTATAGCCCTTATCAGAGATATCTTAACATATAGATAATTTCTTGTCAAGATGAATATTTTCTAATGCCAGAGGATACCCCTTTGATCTGTATCTGTTTAGTATTTAGTTTAGTATTTAGTATATAACAGACCAATAACAGAGCGGTATTGCTTAGAAAAGGGATTCAATATATAATCGATCGAAGTAATGGGTCTTCCTTTGTGGTGATAAATTGCCTACTTAACTCAGTGGTTAGAGTATTGCTTTCATACGGCGGGAGTCATTGGTTCAAATCCAATAGTAGGTAAGTAGGTAGAAAAATTACTAGATAGCATTGGACTTACTTCGCTTCGCTATCTAATAACTTTTTCTACCCCTCTTCCCTTTTTCTTTGTATCAACTATAAACCACTGGATTGTCTTCAATTGGATGGGGGAATCCAATTGACAGCCTCGATTCGTATCCTAGCTCGTCTGAGAGCGAGCTTCGCTTCAACCAAATCTTTCGTACCCTCAGCTTTACTCAAGTTAGCTTCGGCTATTTCAAGTGCCTTTTGAGCTTCTTCCGGATCAATATCACTACCCAGTTCCGCATCATTTCCTAAAATGATGATCTCATTATTAACTATTCTCGCAAAACCGCTCCACAGAATCGCTGTTAACCATTGGTCGTTGAGGAGGCGTATTCTCAAAGGACCCATATCTACTGCTGTGTTAATGGGGGCGTGGTTTGGTAATACGCCAATTTGGCCACTATTAGTGGATAAAATGATTTCTTTCACTTCACAATCCCAAATAATTCGCTTAGGAGTCAGTACATAAAGATTTAATTTCATTTCTTCGATTTGTTCTCCTCTTCTAAGGTTATAGCTTTCGTGCTAGCTTCATCGATGTTACCCACCAAATAAAAAGCCTGTTCAGGTAGGCCGTCTAATTCTCCGGAAAGGATTAGTTGAAATCCCCTAATAGTTTCCGCAAGAGCAACATACTTTCCTGGAGAACCAGTAAAAACTTCTGCCACAAAGAACGGTTGTGATAAGAAACGCTCAATTTTTCTTGCTCTTGCTACAGTTAAACGATCCTCTTCCGATAATTCATCCAAGCCAAGAATTGCGATAATGTCCTGAAGTTCTTTGTAACGTTGTAAAGTTTCCTTAACTCTTTGCGCAGTTTCATAATGTTCGTTGCCAACGATCCGAGGCTGTAACATAGTCGAGGTTGAATCTAAAGGATCTACTGCTGGATAAATACCCTTGGAAGCTAATCCTCTGGAAAGTACGGTAGTAGCATCCAAATGTGCAAATGTTGTGGCAGGGGCAGGGTCGGTCAAATCGTCTGCAGGTACATAAACTGCTTGAATCGAAGTTATAGATCCCTTTTTAGTAGAAGCAATTCTTTCTTGCAAAGAACCCATTTCTGTACTAAGAGTAGGTTGATAACCCACTGCGGAGGGCATTCTCCCTAATAAAGCGGATACCTCTGATCCTGCTTGAACAAAACGAAAGATATTATCGATAAATAAAAGCACGTCTTGCTTATTAACATCTCGGAAATATTCCGCCATAGTTAGGGCAGTTAAACCAACTCTCATACGAGCTCCCGGTGGTTCATTCATTTGGCCATAGACTAGAGCTACCTTTGATTCCTCAATATTTTTTTCATTAATTACTCCGGATTCCTTCATTTCCATATAAAGATCATTTCCTTCACGAGTCCGTTCCCCTACTCCACCGAATACGGATACGCCCCCATGAGCTTTAGCAATGTTATTGATTAATTCCATGATCAGTACTGTTTTACCTACTCCAGCCCCCCCAAATAGTCCTATTTTTCCTCCACGTCGATAAGGAGCTAAAAGATCGACGACCTTAATACCTGTTTCAAAGATGGATAATTTCGTATCTAACTCGATAAAGGCAGGCGCAGATCTATGAATAGGGAACGTTGCACTACTATCTACAGGACCCAAATTGTCAACAGGCTCCCCAAGAACGTTGAAAATTCGTCCGAGAGTAGCTCCACCGACCGGAACACTGAGAGGAGCTCCCGTGTCAATCACTTCCATTCCTCTCATCAACCCGTCCGTAGCACTCATAGCTACAGCTCTAACTCGATTATTTCCTAATAATTGTTGTACCTCACAAGTCACATTAATTTGCTTATCGGCAGTGTCTCTACTCTGGACTACCAAAGCGTTATAAATATAAGGTAACTTGCCTGGGGGAAAAGTGACATCCAGCACGGGTCCAATAATTTGATCGATACGACCTGTACTTTTTTCTTCAATTGTGGAAACCCCGGGAGGAGAAGTAGTAGGATTGGTTCTCATAATTATCACATAATTAAAAAAAAGGAATTTGTCGAAATTTTTCTTTTTTTATTGTTGAATAATGCCAAATCAAATCAAAAAAAATCCAAAAGTAAAAAGGAAATGAATTAGTTAATTCAATAAGAGAGAAAAGGGGACCAGGACTTGATTTCGTTGCCCAAGCGAATCCCATTCAATCGTTTACTCATGGAATGAGTCCATTGGAAAGTTCAATCAATCTTTTTTTTCATATACATTTTGCCTTTTGTGGAGGATCTGTGCCTACTCTACTTTCCTATCTAGGACTTCGATATACAAAATATATACTACTGTGAAGCATAGATTGCTGTCAACAAAGAATTTTATTAGTATTTAGTTAGGTATTTGCATTCAAAATAAGAAAAGAGAACTATTAAGAACTTGTAAAATAAGGATTAGGAATTAATTTGGGTTGCGCTATATCTATCAAAGAGTATACAATAATTATGGATTTGGTAAATCAAATCCATGGTTTAATAACGAACCGTGTTAACTTACCATAACAACAACTCAATTCCTATCGAATTCCTATATTGGAATTCCTATAGGATAGAACATACACAGGGTGTACGCATTATATATGAATGAAACATATTCATTAACCTAAGCATGCCCTCAATTTTCTTTAATGAGTTGATATTATATTAATTGAATATCCTTTTTGTTTTACGAGATTTTTGCTAAAGTTTCATTTACGCCTAATTAACATCGAGTAGACCCTGTTATTGTGAGAATTCTTAATTCAAGAGTTATAGGGAGGGACTTATGTCACCACAAACAGAAACTAAAGCAGGTGTTGGATTTCAAGCTGGTGTTAAAGATTATAAATTGACTTACTACACCCCAGAGTATGAAACTAAGGATACTGATATCTTGGCAGCATTCCGAGTAAGTCCTCAGCCTGGGGTTCCGCCCGAAGAAGCAGGGGCTGCAGTAGCTGCCGAATCTTCTACTGGTACATGGACAACTGTTTGGACTGATGGACTTACCAGTCTTGATCGTTACAAAGGACGATGCTATCACATCGAGCCTGTTGCTGGGGAAGACAACCAATGGATCTGTTATGTAGCTTATCCATTAGACCTATTTGAAGAGGGTTCCGTTACTAACATGTTTACTTCCATTGTAGGTAACGTATTTGGTTTCAAAGCCCTACGTGCTCTACGTTTGGAGGATCTACGAATTCCCCCTACTTATTCAAAAACTTTCCAAGGCCCGCCTCATGGTATCCAAGTTGAAAGAGATAAGTTGAACAAGTACGGTCGTCCTTTATTGGGATGTACTATTAAACCAAAATTGGGATTATCCGCAAAAAATTATGGTAGAGCGTGTTATGAGTGTCTACGTGGTGGACTTGATTTTACCAAAGATGATGAAAACGTAAACTCACAACCATTTATGCGCTGGAGAGACCGTTTTGTCTTTTGTGCCGAAGCTATTTATAAATCACAGGCCGAAACCGGTGAAATCAAGGGGCATTACTTGAATGCGACTGCGGGTACATGTGAAGAAATGATTAAGAGAGCTGTATTTGCAAGAGAATTAGGGGTTCCTATTGTAATGCATGACTACTTAACTGGGGGATTCACCGCAAATACTACTTTGGCTCATTATTGCCGCGACAATGGCCTACTTCTTCACATTCACCGTGCAATGCATGCAGTTATTGATAGACAGAAAAATCATGGTATGCATTTCCGTGTATTAGCTAAAGCATTGCGTATGTCTGGGGGAGATCATATCCACTCCGGTACAGTAGTAGGTAAGTTAGAAGGGGAACGCGAAATGACTTTAGGTTTTGTTGATTTATTGCGCGATGATTTTATTGAAAAAGATCGTGCTCGCGGTATCTTTTTCACTCAGGACTGGGTATCCATGCCAGGTGTTATACCGGTAGCTTCAGGTGGTATTCATGTTTGGCATATGCCAGCTCTGACCGAAATCTTTGGGGACGATTCTGTATTACAATTTGGTGGAGGAACTTTAGGACATCCTTGGGGAAATGCACCTGGTGCAGCAGCTAATCGAGTGGCTTTAGAAGCCTGTGTACAAGCTCGTAACGAAGGGCGCGATCTTGCTCGCGAAGGTAATGAAATTATCCGAGCAGCTTGCAAATGGAGTCCTGAACTAGCCGCAGCTTGTGAAGTATGGAAGGCGATCAAATTCGAGTTCGAGCCGGTAGATACTATTGATTAACTAGATAAAACTAAAGATAAAGAAGGTATAAATAAAAAAGAAACGAAATAAAAAGAGAAAAAAATCAGTTATGAAATGCAGTAATTCTTCTTTATTCTTCTAATTGATTGCAATTAAACTCGGCTCAATCTTTTTTAGAAAAAAAAGATTGAGCCGAATAAAAATAGATCATGATATGATCATGAGACTTGACAAATTGAGATTCGTCTATTCTATATATCTAGAATATATATATTAAGGTATAATACAATAAAGAAATACAAATAAAATAATAAAATAATAAAATATAGTATTATCATATGATAATGATAATGGAATCAAATACGCAGTATTTACAGAAAAAAGTCTTCGTTTATTGGGAAAGAATCAATATACTTTTAATGTCGAATCGGGATTCACTAAGACAGAAATAAAGCATTGGGTCGAACTCTTCTTTGGTGTTAAGGTGGTAGCTGTGAATAGCCATCGACTACCTGGAAAAGGTAGAAGAATAGGACCTATTCTGGGCCATACAATGCATTACAGACGTATGATCATTACCCTTCAACCGGGTTATTCTATTCCACTTCTAGATAGAGAAAAAAACTAAAGGAGAATGACTTAATAATACGGCGAAACATTTATACAAAACACCTATCCCGAGCACACGCAAGGGAACCGTAGACAGGCAAGTGAAATCCAATCCACGAAATAATTTGATCCATGGACGGCACCGTTGTGGTAAAGGTCGTAATTCCAGAGGAATCATTACCGCAAGGCATAGAGGGGGAGGTCATAAGCGCCCTATACCGTAAAATAGATTTTCGACGGAATTTTTTTTTAGTTTATGACTCCGATCAAGAGCGAGAAATCCTTGATTTGGGATTGGACATAGAACCTGGACCCATCGTAGAGACGTTTAGTTCAAAAGAAAGGATCGTATCCTGATGGTAAGAATTATACTTTCGTGGAAATACAGCGCTATAGACTTCAATGCGGTAGAGTAGACGTTTTGTTTCTAATTTTTCTGGACCAAACCTCCGCTCCGACCCAACGATACAATGAATTTTTTCTGTTCATATTCATAAATAAAAAAGATTCGGAATCGCAATGCTACTATATGCGTCCAGAGGAGTATTTGGAATAATATTCTTCTATAATCCATTATTGCGGGGGGTCTTACTAACAGGGCTTCGCTGCACGGGACAGGTCTTCGTCGAAAAGCTAACTCCACCCGGCATTTTCATACCCTTTCTTTGGGTGGTATATCGCCTTTTAAAGTCTAAGAGGGTAGTAGGGGATCTATAGTAGGTAAGATAATTTGCCCTTTGATTTTGATTGAATATACTATTTTTCCGCCTTTACCACGCATTATTGTATGCGCTTCTAGAGAAGTATGTATGCAGGAAGTAAATTCTAACCGCTTTCTTTTGAATCCAATTTCAAATTAGATTAGAAAGATAGAAAGGCCATGAGGATGGGAAAATCAAAATAAAATCTTTTTAATTAGTTCTCCTTTTTTGGAATTTTCTTATTATCCTTTCATTTTTTTTACAGAATATTTTTCAAACTAAAAATAAAAAATACAATACAATAGTCAATATTCCTTATAATAGATATACTTAATTATATCATAAGAATCTTAAGATATTTTTCGACTAGATAGAAATAGTAAATTTGAATTGAGACACCTATTCCATGACGGATTTAAACTTACCTTCTATTTTCGTGCCTTTAGTAGGCTTAGTATTTCCGGCAATTGCAATGACTTCTTTATTTCTTTATGTGCAAAAAAATAAGATTGTCTAGTATTTTTTAGTGTAAGTAATATAATATGGTAGGGTATGTGGCTTTTTCTACACACACTTTCTACACACAAATGAAAAACGGTTATGGATGCGGATATAGGCTACGAGCATAAATGCATGAATATGCAGAGCCAGGTATAGCGAGTTTTATTTTATTTATTTTAATTGAATCAACGAATATTTTTTGAATAGAAAGTCAATGTATCTAACCTATTATTTCACAGGAGTACTAGTTGCTGAAGGCGATTTCAGAATCAAAAAAAGTAAAGTCAAAATTATTTAGCTTATTCTCTCAATTTCAATCGACCGCTGCTGGATTTAGTATATCTAATATGAATTGGCGATCAGAACACATATGGGTAGAACTTCTAAAAGGTTCTCGAAAAAGGGGTAATTTTTTCTGGGCCTGTATTCTTTTTCTAGGTTCACTAGGATTCTTATCGGTTGGGATTTCCAGTTATCTTGGTAAGAATATTATATCTATACTTCCATCTCAAGAAATTCTTTTTTTTCCGCAGGGGGTCGTGATGTCTTTCTACGGAATCGCAGGCCTATTCATTAGCTCCTACTTGTGGTGTACTATTTTGTGGAATGTAGGTAGTGGTTATGACCGATTCGATAGAAAAGAGGGAATAGTGTGCATTTTTCGTTGGGGATTCCCTGGAATAAAACGTCGCGTCTTCCTTCGATTCCTTATGCGGGATATCCAATCAATTAGAATTCAGGTTAAAGAGGGTCTTTATCCTCGTCGTATTCTTTATATGGAAATCCGGGGCCAGGGGATCATTCCCTTGACTCGTACTGATGATAAATTTTTTACTCCACGAGAAATTGAACAAAAAGCTGCCGAATTGGCCTATTTCTTGCGCGTACCAATTGAAGTATTTTGAGGTATCTTTTTTGAACTGAGTTGAATGAAGAAAAGAAGAATTGGAAGAAGAAAAGTTTTCTCAACACAGGGAGGAAGTCCCTTCTAAATTGGATTTGTTATTGTAAGGGGATTTTTAAGTATTTATCTAAAGGAAGGAACAAACGAGGATAAGAGAAATTTGCTTTTAATTTTTTTTTATCCAAGTTAGATATATCGCATACTATTCTTCCTTTTTCATCCGAAAGGGCTTTTTTTTTATTCTATTTCACTATTTCATTCCATCTAGATCTAAGAAAGAACCCAATGCACTGAAATTCCACTAATAACTAATATACAAAAAAGAAGAATAGATACAGGGTATCAAACCTATAGAGTTTTTGCTTCAAAGAAATAGAAATATCATGAAATAGAAATATCATCATATAGAGTCAGGGAATGGAATAGAGTCAGCGAATGAAGCATATTCATTAACAACTCCATTTACAGATCAAAAATGAAAAAAAAGAAAGCATTGCCTTCTTTACTATATCTTGTATTTATCGTACTTTTGCCTTGGGGGGTCTCTTCCTCATTTAACAAATGTCTGGAACTTTGGATTAAGAATTGGTGGAATACCAGGCAATCCGAAACTCTCTTAACTGATATTCAAGAGAAAAGGATTCTAGAAAGATTCATAGAATTAGAAGAACTTTCTCTCTTGGACGAGATGATAAAAGGGAAACTAAAGACACATGTACAAAAACCTCCTACAGGAATACACAAGGAAATAATACAATGGGTCAAAATAAATAATGAGGATCATCTCCATACCATTTTGCATTTCTCGACAAATATAATCTGTTTGGCTATTCTAAGTGGTTCTTTTTTTCTGGGTAAAGAGGAACTTGTCATTTTGAATTCTTGGGTTCAGGAATTCTTCTATAATTTAAATGACTCAATAAAAGCTTTTTTTATTCTTTTAGTTACTGATTTTTTTGTTGGATTTCACTCCACCCGTGGTTGGGAACTAGTAATTCGTTGGGTCTACAACGATTTTGGATGGGCTCCTAACGAGCTTATTTTCACTATTTTTGTTTGTAGTTTTCCAGTAATTCTAGATACATGTTTGAAATTTTGGGTCTTTTTTTGTTTAAATCGTCTATCTCCTTCGCTTGTAGTCATTTATCATTCAATTAGTGAAGCATAAATTCATTTGATCTCCCGATATTAATATTAATCAAATTAGCAAGCATCTTTTTTTAGAAAGAAAGCCCTTTTCCATTTTAGCAAAATTCTTTCTATTTATACCTACTTTAAGGTATTCATCATTGCAGTACAACTGTTGCAGTAGAATGACAACAGATTCGTGTATAGGGAACTAGATTAGCTTAGCTACCTATCTAATTTATTGTAGAAATTCTGGGATCTGCGATTGGACATGGAAAATAGAAATACTTTTTCTTGGGTAAAGGAACAGATAACTCGATCGATTTCTGTATCGATCATGATATACGTAATAACTCGGACATCTATTTCAAATGCATATCCCATTTTTGCGCAGCAGGGTTATGAAAACCCACGAGAAGCAACTGGACGAATTGTATGTGCCAATTGCCATTTAGCTAGCAAGCCCGTCGATATTGAAGTTCCCCAAGCTGTGCTTCCCGATACTGTATTTGAAGCAGTTCTTCGAATTCCTTATGATATGCAATTGAAACAAGTTCTTGCTAATGGAAAAAAGGGAGGGTTGAATGTAGGTGCTGTTCTTATTTTGCCCGAGGGATTCGAATTAGCGCCGCCCGATCGTATTTCCCCTGAGTTAAAAGAAAAGATAGGAAATCTTGCTTTTCAGAGTTATCGTCCCGATAAAAAAAACATTCTTGTGATAGGCCCTGTTCCCGGTAAGAAATATAGTGAAATTGTCTTTCCCATTCTTTCCCCTGATCCTGCTACGAAGAAAGATGCTCATTTCTTAAAATATCCCATATATGTAGGGGGAAACCGAGGAAGAGGACAGATCTATCCTGATGGTAGCAAGAGTAACAATACAGTCTATAATGCTACGTCAACAGGTATAGTAAGAAAAATACTACGTAAAGAAAAGGGGGGGTATGAAATATCCATAGTTGATGCATCAGATGGACGCCAAGTGATTGATATTATACCTCCCGGACCAGAACTTCTTGTTTCAGAGGGGGAATCCATCAAGCTTGATCAACCATTAACAAGCAATCCTAATGTGGGAGGTTTTGGTCAGGGGGACGCAGAAATCGTGCTTCAGGATCCATTACGTGTCCAAGGCCTTTTGTTCTTCTTCGCATCCGTTATTTTGGCACAAGTTTTTTTGGTTCTCAAAAAGAAACAGTTTGAAAAGGTTCAATTGTACGAAATGAATTTCTAGGTCCCGGGATTTCTTACCATCAAGTTGGTAAAAAGCCTCGATTTATTGGCAATTGCTAGAATTATCTATGATCTATTTTGGAAATCCTTTTTTTGTTTAGACTGCTTTTTGTTTATGAGATGTCTGGAATTCCTTATTTATATCCCATGCAAAAGAAGAGAATCCAAGGCAAAGGCGAGAACAATCAAATTAAAATTTCTTCTTTTTCGGAGGGATTGCAGGTCTTCTTAATCGTCTATTCGGCACAAGAAAAAGCCTTTTTCTTGTGCCGATTCTTCTTGTATCAAAATAAGAATCCTTTTTCTTCCTAATTCGTCAAAGATTACTATTTCTTCTTTATTCGGGTCTGTCTCTTGGACCTCTTTTTCTTTTGCTTAGGTTTAGCCGAGGTAGTGGACAAACAGAGGGGAAGAAAATATGGCGGGGGAAAAATTTCTTGTGATTGTGAGCAAATTGCTTGGCTTGTTTAATTAAGTTCAACTTCAAATTTACAGAAATTTTGCAAAAAAAAAGTAAACTCTTCCATTGAAGGTTTTTTTATTTTTAGGCTAGTTGAATAGTTTTGATTAAGGTTTTATTAGTTTATTACTCGAAACTAAATCAAGGATTTTCAGGATACTTCCTTCGTGGAATAAGATATTGGATCCTCGAGTGATCTCTTTTTCTTGTTGCTTCATAAGAGTGAATCGAATAGATTCAATTCGCGTTATAAGAGTAAAATAAAAATTCCGCGGGTCCTTTCCGCTCTAATCAGATAAAGGGGGGTAAGGACCCGCTAAGCTCCTACTTTTTCATGTTTACAATCTGGTCCCTCCGATTACTATAGAGATGAACCCAATCCAGAATATGAACCATAAAAGAAAACACCTACTAAACCAATCACAGCAATACCAGCTACAGTACCTATCAGCCAAAGAGGAATTCTTCCAGTAGTATCGGCCATTTCCCCTACTTTCCTCCACATTTTATCAATTGGTCATGCTAGAGACAAAAACAGTCATGGGTAGTTATAAGGATGGTATCCTTCCAAATGGGATAAGAGAATTCTTATTAGTCTCTTTCTTTCTCTCAATTGAAGAAGTAATTGGAAAATAAAACAGCAAGTACAAAAATGAGTAATAAACCCCAGTATAGACTGGTACGATTCAATTCAACATTTTGTTCATTCGGGTTTGATTGTGTCATAGTTCTATAGTTGGAATTTGTTTTATCGTTGGATGAACTGCATTGCTGATATTGATCCCAAGAAAAAAACAGTAGGTACAGCTAGTCCGTGAATAGCCAGCCATCGCACTGTAAAAATAGGATAGGTTCGATCTATGGTCATTGAGGGCCTCCTAAAAGGATCTACTAAATTCATCGAGTTGTTCTAAAGAATCAAAACGGTCGGTTATTAACGGAATTCCTTGTCGGCTTTCCGTGAAATACTCGTTTGGCCTAGGACTTCCAAACACGTCATAAGCTAAACCCGTACTGACAAATAACCAACCCGCAATGAATAGGGAAGGTATAGTAATGCTATGAATAACCCAGTATCGAATACTGGTAATAATATCAGCAAAAGAACGTTCTCCCGTGCTTCCAGACATGCTGAACTCCCAAAATTTTTGTACATTCAAAAAAGGAATTGATTCCGTAAAAGATGGGATCGACCAGTAAATAGAAAATTACTGATATTTCATCCTTGTGAGATTGTCAATTTTGTACCAAAGGTGTATTTTGAGTATACCGAATTAGTATAGCTATCCTTCCTATGGCACAGCAATCTGGTTTTGCCTGGTTCCGAAACATAATTACTTTTTTATTTTTTTTTTGTCTATAGGTAAGCTATATGTTATTCAAGGCATCAATAGAAAACCCCATTTTTGTAGGTTCTACTTACTTTTCATTGGCTTCGGAATAATAGAGTAATTCGGAATAGCAGCCAAAATCTTGGGAAAATCTAAGTTAATGATCAATAGGTTTGGATAAATAATTTAGGAAGGATATTCTCATACTGACACAATACAAGGACAAGTATATGTGAAATCTATCCTTTCATAATTCGTAATTCATCCTTGTATTGTTTGTTGGATTAGGTCTAACTTTCTTGACCAAACTGCGAGCGCGGAACTTTACGAGATGAAATAGGGAAAGACAGAAGATAGAATAGAACTTAAAAGGATAATTGAAGTGACTCGTCTTCGAATCTACTTTGGTTGGAGTTCGAAAAAGGAATAAAAATAAAGTAAATTCAAGGAAGAGCTTTCTTTTTTTTTTTTTTTTAACAGCCCCTTGGCAGGTCGTGGAATGCTTTTGTTCTCCTCTTATTCCATATGGAATACAATCAGTTAAAATAAGAAGGAATAGGGGAATATTCGATCGTTCACTCCAAAAAGAGGGTCCTATTGAAAAAGAAATTATCCAAAATAGAAAGAAGTTTTTTTTTTCAAATTCAATTGTTTATTTATCTCTTATTCAAAAATTTCCCTGAAAATTGAATTTCTTTTTTTCATTCAATGGGGTTAGATGATCTAGTTCTTAATATTATTACTTTACTCAATTGACAAATTCCACAACAAATCTCTTGATTCGGAATTAGGGACTCATGTATCATCTGATGAATCCACTTTCTTTTACACTTCTGTATCTTACTCTATCTTGTTTTTTAGTATTATCTAAAATAACTGATGAATTATGAATTTTCCATAACTTAGGTAAATGCTTTACCAACATATGTAGTGTAGTAAAAAAAAATAAATGGAATTTAACTCTTTCATGCTTACTTTAACTAGTTATTTTGGTTTTCTACTGGCTGCTTTAACTATAACCCCAGCTCTATTTATTGGCTTGAACAAGATACGCCTTATTTGAATTGACTGAATAATTATAATTCAGAAAAGAAAAATCTTTCTTTGGGATTCCTGGCATTCTACGACTCTTTTCCAGACTAATTAGGAATTCTTTTCTTGGTCATTGAGATTCGTGGATAATTTAGAGTACTATTTAGGGATAGATCGTACCTCTTTTTTTATCCCCTCGAACAAATCGAAATGATTGAAGTTTTTCTATTTGGAATCGTCTTAGGCCTAATTCCTATTACTTTAGCGGGATTATTCGTGACTGCGTATTTGCAATACAGGCGTGGGGATCAGTTGGATCTTTGATTGAGTCATTTTTTTTTTTTGATTGACCTCCTCCAGACCAGAGAGGAGGTCAAATTGAAATTGGAGTTACAATTCAATTTTGTTAAGTTATTTTACTCTGCTTCGACATAAAATAGATGGAATCACGCTCTGTAGGATTTGAACCTACGACATCGGGTTTTGGAGACCCGCGTTCTACCGAACTGAACTAAGAGCGCTTTCATTCATTCAAAAAGAAAATCTTTTTCTATTCCTAATGTATCTCACGTACGTATAGTCTCCACAAATTCAAGTTATACCCACTTTACTTTAATTGATCTCGTCGCTACTGCCTATAAAGAAGAAAGAAGTAATAGGTAGGGATGACAGGATTTGAACCTGTGACATTTTGTACCCAAAACAAACGCGCTACCAAGCTGCGCTACATCCCTTTTCCAAATTAAATTGTTGTACAATGCCATTGTACACAATTCCTGTCTTCTTTTCCACATCATAATTTTCTTCTTCTTTCTTTCTCTATCTATATATAGAACCCTCGTGTCATTTCTTCTTTTTGGTCTCATATAATTAAGGAATTATATACATATAAAATCCAATATAATTTCGCCTATAAAAGAAGGATTACTTTTCCTTGGTAATATATAGGAAGAAGGGGTCATCTTTTTCTTTTTTAGGGATAGGAAAATTTCGTCGATATGGTTCATTTTATATATAGCATAACAATCTTGGGCAAGAGTTTATGATCATATATGTATTCCAACAAGGAAGGAGGATTTTCAATGCGGGATATAAAAACATATCTCTCTGTAGCACCCGTGCTAAGTACTCTATGGTTTGGTGCTTTAGCAGGTTTATTGATAGAAATTAATCGTTTATTCCCAGATGCTTTGTCATTCCCTTTTTTTTAATTCTAGTTATTGCTATGGGAGGGATAGATTTCTTCGTGATATGACAAAATTTGATCCTTTTCAATCTTTTTTTAGTATCGGAAGGAAAAAGAAAGAAAAGATGGATTGGGTTGAACCTCAGAGTCATTAAAAATTTGGTAAACCCCATTTTTGAAAATAGAAATTCAATTTAAAGGGGTACCCAAGCTAAATAAGGCCTCAGAAATCAGAGCATAGAAAAGGCGGGGCTGGCTAATTAAATGAAAGGATTTCGAACCAAAATCTTTGCTAATTCGACAAGGATTGTATTCTTTAATTATTTCTCTATTTTTTATTACTTAATTAAAGAATAAAAAAAAATTATTCTAATGAATTTTATTCTTCTTCTTCGGATTCAAAATAGAAGAATAAAAGAATAAGTAGAAGAATTAAGTTAAGTCAATCCAAAAAGAAAAGGAGGTTCATGGCCAAGGGAAAAGATGTTAGAATCAGAGTTATTTTGGAATGCATCAGTTGTGTTCGAAAAGGTGCCAATGAGGAATCGACGGGGATTTCTAGATATAGTACTCAAAAGAATCGCCACAATACACCCGGACAATTAGAATTCAAAAAATTTTGTCGTTATTGTCGCAAGCATACGACTCATCACGAAATAAAGAAATAGGAACATCGTGTGTTTGATCTTTCCAAACAACAGAAAGAGTAAGAACTTCATATTTAATATATAAAGAAAACATAGTATAGAATACAAAATACAAATCAACTCATCTGATTTCCGGTAGATATTATTTCATATGTATAGAGGGTATTCATATACTATAATATGAATCAAATAAGATATGGATCAAAGAAAAACTACTTCTTCTGGATCCTAAATTAATAAAATAAAGAAGTGAATTTTCAAATTTTCAAATTTTAAATAAGGAATAAATCATGTATACATCTAAACAACCTTTTCTTAAATCTAAGCAACCCTTTAGTAAATCCAAGCAAACTTTTAATAAATCCAAGCAACCCTTTCGTAAATCCAAGCAAACTTTTCGTAAATTCAAGCAACCTTTTCGTAAATCTAAACAACCTTTTCGTAGGCGTCCCCGGATTGGCCCGGGAGATCGAATTGATTATAGAAACATGAGTTTAATTAATAGATTTATTAGTGAACAAGGAAAAATATTATCGAGACGAATAAATAGATTAACCTTGAAACAACAACGATTAATTACTCTTGCTATAAAACAGGCTCGTATTTTATCTTTCTTACCGTTTCGTAACTATGAGAACGAAAAGCAATTTCAAGCCCAGTCAATTTCAATAATTACAGGTTCTAGACCCAGAAAAAATAGACATATTCCTCAATTAACGCAAAAGTACAATTCCAATCGAAACTTAAGAAACAACAACCAAAATTTAAGAAACAACAACCGGAACTTAAGTTCCGATTGTTGATGTTTTATTCGAATTCGAAAGGGCCAGACCTATATATATTATAAAGAAAGTAATCCAGCTCGTTGATTCCTACCACTTAATCTTAATTTATTGTATCTTCCCGGAGTTCCCTCTCCGGGAATTCATCTTTTATTATTCCAGTATATTACTTTATTTATACCTTTAATTGATGATCTTTATTTTATTGGAAATCGTGTAAAGATTATTTGGATTTGATACAGCTACTTGTGCAAGCATTTTACGATTAAGAATCAATTTCTTCTTGTACAGGTTGTGTATTAATTTACTATAACTATCGAATACTTTATATACCCGCGTTGCTGCGTTTATCCGAGTGATCCACAAACGACGAAAATCCCTCTTTTGCCTACCTCTATCTCGATGAGAGGAAACAAAAGCTCTTTTTACCTGTTGGGTAATCATTCGATTAAGTCTTAAATGAGCCCCTCTAAAGTTTGAGGCAAATGAACGCATTTTTGTTCGTCGTCTCCGGGCTATATATCCTCGCGGAACTCTGGTCATTGAATCAAATTAACCTTAATGAATAACTAATGATTTCTCTTCTTTTAGCCACCCTTTTTCTCATTAATAACAAAACTAATTATTCCGATATATAAAATATTAATTCCAATGGCTTTTGCTATAGTAACCTTCCCAACCACGATTTTTTATTCCACTCCGTTCAGTTATTTCTATACGAAATAACAAATTCATTCTAATAATACTAAAAAAAATAGTGGGTTCCATCGTTTCTATGGTTCCCTTTTAAACGGTGAGGCCCTCTCTATACACCGGAGCCCTTTCTTTCATCAAAAGGTATTGCGAACTTGTATAGTCCACATTCTTTGGCTCTACCTATCCATTATAGAGTAAATAGCTCTTTTCACAATAAGAGTTATCCATACAGTGACGGTATTTAATTATGAAAGTTGGCTAAGTAGCTGACCCTGTTAGTCCGTTCTTTTAAGATAAAGGAGCATAAGCCTTTTTCTTTTTATTACTATTTCCTCCGCTTAATGGATAACCATTTGCTACCAATGGGAGAATTGCTTCTTATTTCCAATTTAGATAATTGGATTTGCACCAAAGGAAACCATAAATTCCATATACCATAGAAATCTAGGATAGAGAAGCTATATCCTATTCATTGGTACTAATCATGGATACTTCAATTTTTTTTATATTTGTTTGAAGTCATGATCTGAACGAGTCGCACATACACCCTAGCACATGTTCCTCGACGCTGAGGGCATCCTTTAAGCGCGGCCGTTTTTCGAGCATTTCGTATTGGCTGTCTTGCGTTTCTAATAAGTTGTTTAACCGTCGGCATGTTGTATGTATATAGAAAAAAATGGATTGGTTTAGATCCATCTTAACCTGATGATTGCTCATCATGAAGTCTTTCTATTTTCTATTAAATCGAGGAAAACACGAATTTAGCTGTGAAATAACTTTACAAGAAATCCGGACACTACCAATCCTTAAACATTTCTGGAAACCACACTGGATCAGTATCGCAGTGCTTGTCAATCATTTCATCCCCTACAATATCGACAAGTCCATAAGCTTTGGCTTCGTCTGCTGACATAAAAACATCCCTTTCCATGTCTTCGGATACAACCCAAAAAGGCTTGCCTGTTCTTACTGCATAAACCCTTGTGATCATTTCGCGAACTTTGTGTAACTCTTCTACTTCTAGTAAAAATTCTGGTGTCCTTGCCCGATAATAAGCACTAGCAGGTTGGTGAAGCATAATCCTCGCGTGAGGGAATGCTATACGCTTGGTGGGTTCTCCTCCAAGCAGAATGAAGGACGCCATGGAGGCGGCTATTCCGAGGCATATTGTATATATATCTGGTGTCACCGTTTGCATCGTATCAAAAATAGCCATTCCTGAGATTAGCCACCCGCCTGGGGAGTTTATAAACAAAAAAATATCACTAATTCCATCTTCTATACTCAGATATACCATGAGACCTGTAATATGATTCGTGATCTCGCAACGAATCTCTTGACCTAAAAAAAGTGTCCTTTCTCGATACATAACATTGTATAAGTCAACCCAAGTCGCTTCTTCATCTCCAGGAATCCGGTAAGGTACTTTTGGAACACCAATGGGCATATTAGATTAATATTATTAAATTTAAGTAAGAAAACCACACTTTAATATGGAAACGTAAGAATGGAACAGAAAGAAAGAATCCGCAGTTTATTGTCTTAATTTTTATTCTTATTCTATATGAATATTATAGATTCTATTAATACGTAGATTGAAAGGTTATACATATAAGGAATGTAAGACAGATTGAATAAAGAAAAGGGAATGGGTGATTTGAATGCTAAACAAAGAGGGGTAGCGATCTATTCTTCGTTTTTTCCAAATTGGCCAAGTTACCCATTGCATATTGGCACTTATCGAGTATAGAATAGATCTGCTTCTCTTTCTTCTTATGAACAGAATTGGCTTCTTATTTTTAATGGAATGAAATAAATATTCGCGCTTTCTGACACAGAATCCCCTAGAAGGGTTAGGTACATAGGATATGGATAGTCTTTTTCAATGCGATAAAATAAAGCGACATCGTGTCTATTTTTCTTTGCTAAAGGGGTATTTCCATGGGTTTGCCTTGGTATCGTGTTCATACTGTCGTATTGAATGATCCGGGTCGATTGCTTGCGGTGCATATAATGCACACAGCTCTAGTTTCTGGTTGGGCTGGCTCAATGGCTTTATACGAATTAGCAGTTTTTGATCCCTCTGATCCTGTTCTGGATCCAATGTGGAGACAAGGTATGTTCGTAATTCCCTTCATGACTCGTTTAGGAATAACGGATTCGTGGGGTGGTTGGAGTATTTCAGGAGGAACTGTAACAAATCCGGGTATTTGGAGTTATGAAGGTGTGGCAGGTACGCATATTGTGTTTTCTGGCTTGTGTTTCTTGGCAGCGATCTGGCATTGGGTATATTGGGACCTAGAAATATTCTCTGATGAGCGGACGGGAAAACCCTCTTTGGATTTGCCCAAGATCTTTGGAATTCATTTATTTCTTGCAGGGGTGGCTTGCTTTGGCTTTGGGGCATTTCATGTAACGGGTTTGTATGGTCCTGGGATATGGGTATCCGATCCTTATGGACTAACTGGAAAAGTACAAGCTGTAAATCCAGCGTGGGGTGCAGAAGGTTTTGATCCTTTTGTTCCGGGGGAATAGCTTCTCATCATATTGCTGCGGGTACATTGGGTATATTAGCGGGCTTATTCCATCTTAGTGTCCGTCCGCCTCAACGTCTATATAAAGGATTACGTATGGGCAATATTGAAACTGTACTTTCCAGTAGTATCGCTGCTGTTTTTTTTGCAGCTTTCGTAGTTGCTGGAACTATGTGGTATGGGTCAGCAACGACCCCAATCGAATTATTTGGGCCTACTCGTTATCAGTGGGATCAGGGATACTTTCAGCAAGAAATATATCGAAGAGTTAGCAATGGTTTAGCCGAAAATCTTAGTTTATCAGAAGCTTGGTCTAAAATTCCCGAAAAATTAGCCTTTTATGATTATATTGGTAATAATCCGGCAAAAGGGGGATTATTCAGAGCAGGCTCAATGGACAATGGGGATGGAATAGCTGTTGGATGGTTAGGACATCCCGTCTTTAGAGATAAAGAAGGACGTGAGCTTTTTGTACGCCGTATGCCTACTTTTTTTGAAACATTTCCGGTTGTTTTGGTAGATGAGGAGGGAATTGTTAGAGCAGACGTTCCTTTTAGAAGAGCAGAATCCAAATATAGTGTTGAACAAGTAGGTGTAACGGTGGAGTTCTATGGTGGCGAACTTAATGGAGTAAGTTATTCTGATCCTGCTACTGTAAAAAAATATGCGAGGCGTTCTCAATTAGGGGAAATTTTTGAATTAGACCGGGCTACTTTGAAATCTGATGGTGTTTTTCGCAGCAGTCCAAGGGGTTGGTTCACTTTTGGTCATGCTACCTTTGCTTTGCTCTTCTTTTTCGGACACATTTGGCATGGCGCTAGAACATTGTTCCGAGATGTTTTTGCTGGTATTGATCCAGATTTGGATGCTCAAGTGGAATTTGGAACATTCCAAAAAGTGGGAGATCCAACTACAAGGAAACAGGCAGTTTGATACACATTGTTATAGTATCTTTCACCTCTCTTTTTTGATTTGACATGGGAAACATCTCCCATCCTTTCTTTGACTCTTTTTCTTTCTTTATATGGGAAATTATCCCAAATGACAAATGAATAGGTGTGGAAGTTATAATTGTAAATAAACCAGGATCGAATCTATGGAAGCATTGGTTTATACGTTCCTTTTAGTTTCGACTTTAGGGATAATTTTTTTCGCTATCTTCTTCCGAGAACCACCTAAGGTTCCACCAACTCCAACTAAAAGAATAAAATAATTTCATTTAAGTAAGAAGTCCCCCTATCTGGGAGACTTCTTACTTAAATTAGTCTCCGTGTTCTTCGAATGGATCTCTTAATTGTTGAGAGGGTTGCCCAAACGCGGTATATAAGGCATACCCAGTAAAGCTTACAAGTAAACCAGATATGGAGATGGCGACTAAAGTTGCTGTTTCCATTTTTATAGAATTTCAAGATTACAATGGATCTACGAAAAGATCGTGTATTTACAACTACAACGGAATAGTATACAAAGTCAACACCAATGATTAAATAGAATTTATGGCTACACAAACCGTTGAAGATAGTTCTAAACCTAGGCCAAAACGAACTGGTGCAGGTAGTTTACTGAAACCCTTGAATTCGGAATATGGGAAAGTCGCCCCGGGTTGGGGGACTACTCCTTTTATGGGGATCGCAATGGCTTTATTCGCTATATTCCTATCTATCATTTTAGAAATTTATAATTCTTCCGTTTTACTGGACGGAATTTTAACCAATTAGGTTTCTACTAACTAAAACTAGGAAGTCAGAGTTTTTCCATCCAAAAAAGCCTTTCTAGTTTAAGATCTACATTTCTAGATATTATGGTAGTTCGACCGCGGAATTTTTTTGTTTCGGTATCTCTGGAATATGAGTGTGTGACTTGTTAGAATTGATCCTATTGATAATACATAGAAAGGGCCTGTTATCTCTATCAAGATGATTCTAATTCGTCAGATATTATTTATTCTAGTATCTGGAACACGAAATAGATAGAGTGGATCAAAAAAAAATGGAACTATGATTCATACTCACTATTAAGACCTCGCAACCAGACTGAAAAATTCAAGTAGTTCTTAAATAAAAATAAAAAAGAAATTTTCTTCCTTCCAATTTTGTTTGCCCAAAAGACAACTTTTTTTCTCTCGATTTTGTCGAGTCATTACACTGATTCAATAAATGATTATCAAGCGGTTCTTATTCGAAGAACCCTTGCCTTTTGTTTAGCTTGAGACTAAATCATCGTGGCTCTAGTATGAATCTAAGGTTTTAATTGAACTGATTCATAGGATCTCAACAAGATAATTTCTATATTACGCATAAAAAAACAAATCCTTTATAGGGAAGAGAAAAGTCAAGAAGCCTCTAATGACCAACATAAGGGAAAGGAAGAAAGAAAGACGCGCCAACTTGAGATTTTTTGGCATTATCATCACAAAGAAGATATTCCGGATTTTTCTTATTTGATATCTTCAAGGCAAATCGACCCAATTCAGTGGCTGATGAAGTTTTGAACCTTTTTTCTAATATTCGTTGAAAATTTTTGTGTTTCTGCTTGAGCCGTACGAGATGAAATTTTCATATACGGCTCTTAGAGGGGGACTCGGGTTAGTTACCTATCTCAATAAAGTATATGATTGGTTTGAGGAACGTCTTGAGATTCAGGCAATTGCAGATGATATAACTAGTAAATATGTTCCTCCCCATGTCAACATATTTTATTGTTTAGGGGGAATTACACTTACTTGTTTTCTAGTACAAGTCGCTACCGGTTTTGCTATGACTTTTTACTACCGACCAACCGTTACAGAGGCTTTTTCCTCGGTTCAATACATAATGACCGAGGCCAACTTTGGTTGGTTAATCCGATCAGTTCATCGATGGTCAGCAAGTATGATGGTTTTAATGATGATCCTGCATGTATTTCGTGTGTATCTCACAGGGGGATTTAAAAAACCCCGCGAATTAACTTGGGTCACAGGTGTGGTTTTGGCTG
Organism: Triticum urartu; assembly: GCF_056163025.1. Classification (NCBI taxonomy): domain Eukaryota; kingdom Viridiplantae; phylum Streptophyta; class Magnoliopsida; order Poales; family Poaceae; genus Triticum; species Triticum urartu. The sequence goes on along the minus strand of NW_028259483.1, from coordinate 2,403 downwards.
TTTTGACTGCATCATTTGGTGTAACTGGTTATTCTTTGCCTTGGGATCAAATTGGCTATTGGGCAGTCAAAATTGTGACAGGTGTACCTGACGCCATTCCGGTAATAGGATCGCCTTTAGTGGAGTTATTACGCGGAAGTGCTAGTGTGGGCCAATCCACTTTGACTCGTTTTTATAGTTTACATACCTTTGTACTGCCTCTGCTTACTGCCGTATTTATGTTAATGCACTTTCCAATGATACGTAAGCAAGGTATTTCGGGTCCTTTATAGGGAAGGCATATCATAGAGAATTATAATTATCATATATCATATCGGGTAGGTTTTGGTATTTCATTGCTACAAGCATGGGTTATTGTAAAATAACACATGTCATTTGGATACTTCTCTTCAACTCCAAAGTATTTTTATACAATACAAATAGTTGAAGTTAATTTTACGAAAGAAAAAAGGCGGATTATGGGAGTGTGTGACTTGAATTATTGATTTGGCCATGCAGATAAAGAATTGGATCTGCCACATTAGAATTCACAACCAAAGGTGTCTCCGCATCCAATCAACATGTAAGTCCCCTACCTAGGAAGGATAGGCTGGTTCACTTGAGGAGAATATCTTCTATGATCATACCGCAACCATGTCATCCATGAACAGGCTCCGTAAGATCCCATAGAGTAGAAATGGAATAAGTCATGTGACATGATCCAGTTCTCTATTTATTACACTTACCTTTTTATTATAGTATGGAAATGCATTCATTTTCTTTGCATCGATTGTGATCCGCAATACTATCGGAGTAAAAGAAGGGATCTAAGGAAGAATGTAGGCTAAACTTTTTGATTTTTTATTAGTAACAAGTAAATATTTTGTTTGGAGGTAAGAAACTTGCGATATTGAGGGGATAAATACCAACTAATCAAGAGACATGAGACAATCCACAAAGCAATTGATCATGATCAAATTTGTAAGCCCACTTGGATATTGAGCATTTACCCATAAGAATAGGATTATTTTCAATGAGTAGTTGTAGGTGCAACTTCGGAAAAGAGAATCTGATAAAGCTTTTCTTGCCTAGAGTCATTGAGTCATTATAAACCTTAATTCTATTAAGGATCTTCCGCGGTCTTATTTCTTTCACTCTTGCTCGAGCCGGATGATGATAAATTCTCATGTCCGGTTCCTTTGGGGGATGGATCCTAAAGAGTTCACCTATCCCAATAACAAAGAAACCAGACTTAAATGATCCTGTATTAAGAGCTAAATTAGCTAAAGGGATGGGACATAATTATTACGGGGAACCCGCATGGCCCAACGATCTTTTATATATTTTTCCAGTAGTAATTCTAGGTACTATTGCATGTAATGTAGGTTTAGCGGTTCTCGAGCCATCAATGATTGGTGAACCGGCAGATCCGTTTGCAACTCCTCTGGAAATATTACCCGAGTGGTACTTCTTTCCCGTGTTTCAAATACTCCGTACGGTACCCAATAAGTTATTGGGCGTTCTTTTAATGGTTTCTGTGCCAACAGGCTTATTGACAGTACCTTTTCTAGAGAATGTCAATAAATTCCAAAATCCATTTCGCCGCCCAGTAGCTACGACCGTTTTTTTAATCGGTACTGTAGTAGCTCTTTGGTTAGGTATTGGAGCAACATTACCCATTGATAAATCATTAACTTTAGGTCTTTTTTAGATATTTTTTGATTCATTCAACCGTGAAGTACCATAGGTATCTAGGAAATAGTTACTTCCAAGTGAATCTTCCCTAGATACCTAAAATCCATTTTATTATGATCCATTTCGCGAAAATATAGATTGTACCAAAGATGCTAAATTGTTTTCTTTTTATTCTAACTCGAAAAAGAAGAAGAAAAAAAATTGCAATGGATTTAAAACGAGAGTTTATTCTTAAGTAAATCAATTGGGAGATGCTTCTCTAGAGTGTCCCATATATGTTTTCTATCTTCCATACGAAAACTGTCAATTCTCAGAAGATCTTCTTCAGTCTTACTCAAAAGGTCCAATAGTGTATGTATATTGGCCCTTTTTAGACAATTATACGTTCTAGAAGTCAATTCTAATTGATCAATAAAAATACAATTCAATGGAATTCCTTTTTTGTTTTTCTTTAGATTAGTTAATCTTTTTTGAAAAGTAAAAAGGGGTGGAGTAAACCTGTTTTTATTTTCTTCGAAACTAGCGCCCTCTTCCTCCGCGTGTAGAAAAGGAAGAAATAAATCAATCAAATTACGAGAAGCCTCATAAAGTGCTTCCTTAGGGGTTAAACTTCCATTAGTCCATATTTCTAGAAAAAGTATCTCGTGTTTTTCATTTCCATTCCCACAAGAAAAAATACTATAATTCACATTTCGAACAGGCATGGATACAGCATCTATAGGATAACTT
>NW_028259482.1:0-33615 GCF_056163025.1 Triticum urartu | reverse complement strand
CTCTAAAATTGCAGTCATGGTAAGATCTTGGTTTATTCAAATTGCAAGGACTCCCAAGCACACGTATTAACTAGAATATAGATAATAGAAGGCTTGTTATTTAACAGTATAACATAGACTATATACCAATGTCAACCAAGTCAGCCCAAAGATTAGCTATCCATATAACTAAATTAACCAAACCAATAATTTTGTATTTGTAAATGAAGTGAGTCAAAGTGAAAAACTTTGATGGGTCTTTTCTATATGGGTTGCCCGGGACTCGAACCCGGAACTAGTCGGATGGAGTAGATAATTCTTCCTTGTTACAATAGAGAAAAATCCCTCCCCAAATCGTGCTTGCATTTTTCATTGCACACGACTTTCCCTATGTAGAAATAGCCAATTTCTATTCCAAAGAGGAAGTTCTACTAATTTTTTTAATTAGTAAGTTGATTCACCTACTCTTTATTATAATAAAAAGAACATTTCAGAATGAAAAATAGAAAAGTTTTTTCTTGATCATTTATCAACCCTTTCCTGTTTCTTAATTTCGTCTAATGATTAATTAAGAGGGTTGACCAGGTCATTGATACGTATAATATCCAAATACCAAATACGCTCAGTGTGTGATCCACAGAAAGAAAAAAGAGTTGTTTTGGTGAACATCAAAGAAAAAACTTGCTCTTCTTCCATAAAAAATTCTTCTAAAAATGCCGAACCCAATCGTTGCATAAAAGTTCGTACCGTGCTTTTATGTTTACGAGCTAAAGTTCTAGCACATGAAAGTCGAAGTATATACTTTAGTCGATACAAAGTCCGTTTTTTCGAAGATCCACTATGATAATGAAAAAGATTTCTACATATCCGACCAAATCGATCAAGAATATCCCAATCTGATAAATCTGTCCAAATGGGTGTTACTAATAGGATGCCCCGATCCAGTACAAAATTGAGCTTTTGATAAGTATCCTATGAGGAGAGTAGCGGGGACTATGGTATCGAATTTTTTCATTCGAGTATCTATTAGAAATGAATTCTCCAGCATTTGATTCCTTACTAACAAAGAACTTTTTTGTACACTTGAAAGGTACCCCATAAAATCGAAGCAAGAGTTTGCTAATTGGTTTATATGGATTCTTCGCGGCTGAGTCCAAAAACAGAAATAATATTGCCAGAAATTGATAAGGTAGCATTTCCATTTCTTCTTCAAAAAAAAAGTGCCTTTTGATGCAAGAATTGCCTTTCCTTGATATCGAACATAATGCATAAGAGGATCCATAAAGAACCATAGGGTTTTCCGAGAAAAACCAGGGTACATTATCCCAAAATGTTCCATCTTCCTAGAAAAGTGGATTCGTTCCAGAAAAGTTCCAGAAGATGCTAATGGTAAGCAAGAAGATTGTTTACGAAGAAACAACAAAAAAAATTCATATTCTGATACATAAGAGTTATATAGGAATTGAAATAGTCTTTTATTTTCTTTTTGAAAAAAAAAAATGGATTTCATTGAAGTAATAAAACTATTCCAATTCGAATAATAGTTGAGAAAGAATCGCAATAAATGCAAAGATGGAACATCTTGGATACGGTATTGAAGGAGTTGAACCAGGATTTCCAAATGGATAGGATAGGGTATTTCTATATGTGATAGATAATCCAAATGCAAAAATTTGTCTTCTAAAAAGGGAAATATTGAATGAATAGAGCGTAAATTCTGAAACTTTGGTATTTCTTTTTCTTTCAGACAAAAAAATTCCCGTAGCGAGAATGGGATTTCCACAACGATCGCAAACCCTTCAGATAGAATCTGAGAATAAAACTCAGAATAAAAATAATTTTTGTAATCCAATAATCGATCTTGGTTAGGATGATTAACCGAGTTATCCAAAAAATTCTGCTGATACATTCGAATAATTAAACGTTTCACAAGTAGTGAACTAAATTTCTTGTTATTACAACTAACAACTATTTCCACAGGTTCAGAACCATTTAATCCATAATGGTGGGCAAATGCATAAATATATTCCTGAAAGAGAAGTGGGTAGACAAAGTATTGTTGACGAGATTTATGTTTTTCTGAATACCCTTCGAATTTTTCCATTTGTATTTCTACTTGAATCAGAGAGAAGAAGCATTTCTCGGTTTATCGAATGATGATACATAGTGCAATATGGTCAGAACAGGGTGTTGCATTTTTAATACAAACCCTGGAAAGAAAGGGAGTCTAATCCACAGATCTTTTTCTGCTCCTTTTCTACCCAATTAGTTTATGTTTGTTCTAATTAAAAAAAAAGAACAGAACAAGTTTTTTATTTTTGCAGGCCAATCGCTCTTTTGACTTTGGAATACAGCCTCTTTATCAATATACTGCTTCTTTTACACATTCAATCCATAACATCCCTTATTCAATCCATAATCAAGAATAATTAGGATTTCTAAAAAAAAAAAGAAAAAATAAAGGGTCCACTCATAGGAAAACCCAACCTTTCCCCGCATCCGGCACTAATCTATTTTTAACGTCTAATTAGAGCGGGGAATCATTCCAATTAGGAAGTTCAGCTCGTTGCTTTTTATTTTACCAGAATTGGAGCCAGGCTCTATCCATTTATTCATTAGACCCAGAAAATCGTAATTTTGGATTCCATTCAAAAAAGATTGATTTTATTACGACATGCTATTTTTTCCATTCATTACCTTTGAGGATCAGTCGTGGTCTTCTAGACTCTACCAAGAGTCTGGACGAATTTGTTGTTTCATCCAAATGTGTAAAAGATCATAGTCGCACTTAAAAGCCGAGTACTCTACCATTGAGTTAGCAACCCAGATAAAAAAAGGATCTTAGATACGATCGAAATCCAAAAATCAATGGAATTACACCGCGCGCTTCTGTCAAAACATTGAACTAGCAAGACATCAAAAGATTTTTTTTATCGACCATGAAAAACACTCAAATGCCAAAACGAACAGGTCCGGTGAAATTCCACTAAAGTAAAGTTAAAAAAAGAGCGACCCTAATCACGATGGCCAAATTCTCCTTATTTTTAGCGATTTTTATTAACAAAAAATATATATTATAAAAAATATATATTATATTGTATGAGAATACATGCAAGAGGAACACCCTTATCATTTGAGCGAAGTGTAGGCGGAAAAATTGAATATGGAGTGAGGATAAAGAGACCCATCTATCTACAAATTCTATTTGTTCAATAGACCTTTGTCAATGGAAATACAATGGTAAGAAAACAAATTAGATAGAAAAAGTAAATAAAATAGGGGCTTATGTTGGATTGGCACGATATAATATAAATCCAAATAGGATTAAAAAAGAGGTAAATTGTGTCTAAATAATTAGACAACTAGGAATACTAATAATCTTCTCCTATCCTATTTTTTGATTCATTTAGTTCTTCAATTAACTCAAAGTTCTTTCTTTTTCTTTAAAGAATTCTGCCTTCCTTAAAATATCATAAACAGTTCTTGTTGGTTGAGCACCCTTTTCAAGGAAATAGAGAATAGCTGGAACATTTAAACAAGTTTGATTCTTTATCGGATCATAAAAACCTACTTTTTGAAGATCTCTTCCTTCTCTTCGAGATCGAACATCAATTGCAACGATTCGATAGACAGCTTATTGGGATAGATGTAGATAAACAACGCCCCCCCCTAGAAACGTATATGAGGTTTTCTCCTCATACGGCTCGAGAAAATGATTCGAATTTCTGTCGATAATAATAGAAATTAGACTATGACGTGCATTAATTTCCTTACAGAAAAAACAAATTTCATTTATACTCATGACTCAAGTGGGCTAATTTTGCCTGACAAACTTCGAAGGCAAAATCCTTCCAAAATTTTTGAGTCGTCTTTAAACTCTTTTCTTTGTCTCATTTCGAACGAATTGACTTTTATTCCTTATTCTAATCCAACTCTGTTGTTGAGACAATTGAAAATTGTGTTTACTTGTTCTGGAATCCTTTATCTTTGATTTGTGAAATCCTTGGGTTTAGACATTACTTCGGGAATTCCTATTTTTTTCTTTCAAAAGAGTAGCAACATACCCTTTTTTCTTATTTCCTTCGATAAAGCATTTATCTCTTCTATAGAAATCTAATAAGAGGGATTGATTCTGATATACTTTTATTGGACTTTCTTCTTATTTTAACCTTTCGATTTATTTCTATATTAAGGATAGACTGACAAAGTTGGCCTAATTTATTAGTTTTCACTAACCCTAGATTCTTTCCCTTGATAAAAAAAATTCTGTCCTCTCGAGCTCCATCGTGTACTATGTTACTTAAACCCAGCGCAAATTTGGTTCGGAACGAATAGAACAGGCTATGTCGAGCCAAGAGCATTTTCATTACTATGGAAAATGATGGATAGCAAAATCCACAATCGATCATGTCCTTCAAGTCGCACGTTGCTTTCTACCACATCGTTTTAAACGAAGTTTTACCATAACAAACATTCCTCTTTTCATTGCAAAGTGGTATAGAGAATTGATCCAATATGGATGGAATCATGAATAGTCATTGGTTTAGTTTTTTTATACTAATTAAAACTTGCTATCTATGGAGCAATATGGATAAAAGAAAGTAAGTATTTATCCGGGAAGCCTCCGCCAAGATCCAATTTATTTAAACCCATATTAAAATTCTATCATATGAATGAAACATAGTTTGAAAAAGACGACTAAACAAGTTTGCTTAAAACTTATTTATTCTTAAATTTCCACCCTCAACGGATGGCTCGAGATGATCAATCTTGAAGTGAGAAAAGAAGGATTGACTCTTCCTCAATAAATAAACTATCAACCTCCAAAAAAGTTTAATTAATTTAATTACTAGAATTAGAATTCTAGTAGTAATATATTTTTTCAGTACCAAAAACAATTAACTATAATAACTAAATAAACTATTCCAATGAAAAGATTGAAAGTTTTTGGTAGTTATAGAATTCTCGTACTTCTTCAACTCGAATACCAAAAGGAAGAAAAAAATATGACTAAGTGATTTTATAGTAGAGGCATATCCTGAATGTGCTTGATAGATCCCATTTTTTCATGAAAATAAAGATAGTCAATTTGACTGGACTTAAGACTTTATTATGTTTTCTGAGAAAGAATAAGATATCATTATTCTCTTTAATAAACTTTTGTCTCGTACGGAATACTATATGATTTCACCGTTTGTTTCATCAGAAACAATCTGGGACGGAAGGATTCGAACCTCCGAGTAACGGGACCAAAACCCGCTGCCTTACCACTTGGCCACGCCCCATTTCGGGTTTTATGCGACACTAATAAACACTAGTATGTTTATTTGTTATTCGTCAATACCATTTCAATTACATAAAAAAGGAGGGATATTCTCTTGCTAGTATTCTACACATGCGGATAATATAGAATCAAAAAAATGCATTGATCATTACATGGAATTCTATTAAGATATTATATGAAAGTCGAATTTATTCCACTCTCATTTGAGAGTGCGAATACAAGGAGGTATTTTGTGTTTGGGAAAGTCCGAAGAAAAAAGATTTTGAATCTGCCTTTTCCTTCTTTCCCTTAAAAAAATAACTCAAGAAAAATCCAATTATTTACTCTACAAGAATGAAATGCTTGTTATGCCTAATATACTTAGTTTAACCTGTATCTGTTTTAATTCTGTTCTTTATCCTACTAGTTTTTTCTTTGCCAAATTACCCGAAGCTTATGCTATTTTCAATCCAATCGTGGATATTATGCCTGTTATACCTCTATTCTTTTTTCTATTAGCCTTTGTTTGGCAAGCTGCTGTAAGTTTTCGATGAAATCTTTAGTACTCTGTATGCCAAATTGAATGATGTGTTCATTCCAAAAAAATTTTAAAATGGGTAAAAGCCGAGAAGTTTTATATTTTTATATTATGAACCTTCGATTCTAAAATTTAAATTCTTCTACATTGAATGGGTAGCTACAGCAATAAATTTGGATCAGCCTTTCTACTCCCCTGCACCTAGGTTGAGCAGGTACCTAAAGGTACCTACACAATACCTAACCACCTAACCCTATTTTTGCTATTGATAAGAGTGCTTATTATAAAAGAATTCTTGCAATTTTTTTCAAGAATTCTTTTTTGCATTTTTAGGTATAAAAAAAAACCATCCTAGTGGATCCGTGTGGTAAGGAAAAACTGGTAATCTATTCCTTAAAAAAAAATCTTGGAGATTATGTAATGCTTACTCTCAAACTTTTTGTTTATACAGTAGTGATATTCTTTGTTTCACTCTTTATCTTTGGATTCTTATCTAATGACCCAGGACGGAATCCTGGACGCGAGGAGTAAAAATTCAGTTTTTTTTTTTCTTATTGGATTTGTTTCGTACATTTATCTATGAGAAAATCCGGGGGTCAGAATTCTTTCCAATTCGAAAGTCCCAAATGATCCAAGGGAGCGGAAAGAGAGGGATTCGAACCCTCGGTACAAAAAAATTGTACAACGGATTAGCAATCCGCCGCTTTAGTCCACTCAGCCATCTCTCCACGTTCCAAAGCGAAAGGTTTCCGTGATATGATATAGGCAAGAAATAAGAAATAACGGTTGCAAAAAACCCCTTTTTTTTCTTTCAAAAGTCTATAAAAATTATATTGCCAATTCCATTTTAATTATATTCTTTTTTCTTAATGTTAATAAAAAAAGAAGAAAATTCTTGTTTTTTCTTTCTAAAAATCGATATTGGCCGAGAGACAATCAAATAGATTTTCTCTTTAGCGGGCATTTCCATATAGGACTTGTTATAATTATAATAAAACAAGCAGGTTATATAAAAAAAACGCTTTTTTTGTCGATTATTTATCAAGAAAGCAAAAAGGGTTCTTATCAAATCCACCATAAAATTGGAAAGAAGCATAAAGTAAGTAGACCTGACTCCTTTAATGATGCCTCTATCCGCTATTCTGATATATAAATTCGATGTAGATGAAATTGTATAAGCGAATTTTTTTTATTTCCTTAGACTTAGACCGCGCAAGACAAGAATTTTTCGCTATTTACGATTTCATATTCTTGTTACTAGATGTTCTATAGGAATAAGAAGAAATCGCAACTCCTTTGCGCTACACATAAAATTGGATTTCGAAGGTCCATTTTTTTTTTTCAGAATCCTCTATTATTTTAGTTCTTCCACCCATGCAATAGAGAGGGAATGGGAAAAGAAGGGTTACTTTTATTTGCATTTTTCCCTTAAAAGATAGACTTTGAAATAGGAGTCTTGGAATAATGCTGAATTCAAAGGTTTATTTCTTTCTATAGTATAAGAAAAACAATTTATTTCTATTTCTATAGTATAAGAAAAACAAATAAATAGTATAAGAAAAACAAATCGAATCAAATTCATGGATTTACCACGACCTCGGTTGTGACTGTGACTCCATAGATAAAAATGGGAAATTTCTCTCTTCGAGACCATTGAAAAAGGGCATTGAACGAGAAAGAAATCGTCCACAGATAATAAAACTATCATATGCCTTGGAAAGTGATATGAGGTGCTCGGAAATGGTTGAAGTAATTGAATAGGAGGATCACTATGACTATAGCCCTTGGTAGAATTCCTAAAGAAGAAAATGATCTATTTGATACTATGGATGACTGGTTACGAAGGGACCGTTTCGTTTTTGTAGGATGGTCTGGCCTATTGCTCTTTCCTTGTGCTTATTTCGCTTTAGGGGGTTGGTTTACAGGGACAACTTTTGTAACTTCTTGGTATACCCATGGATTGGCTAGTTCCTATTTGGAAGGTTGTAATTTCTTAACCGCAGCAGTTTCTACCCCTGCCAATAGTTTAGCACACTCTTTGTTGCTACTATGGGGGCCCGAAGCACAAGGAGATTTTACTCGTTGGTGTCAATTAGGCGGTCTATGGACTTTTGTAGCTCTCCACGGGGCTTTTGCACTAATAGGTTTCATGTTACGCCAATTTGAACTTGCTCGGTCTGTTCAATTGCGGCCTTATAATGCAATCTCATTCTCTGGTCCAATTGCTGTTTTTGTTTCTGTATTCCTTATTTATCCACTGGGGCAATCTGGTTGGTTCTTTGCGCCGAGTTTTGGCGTAGCAGCGATATTTCGATTCATCCTTTTCTTCCAAGGATTTCATAATTGGACGTTGAACCCATTTCATATGATGGGAGTTGCCGGAGTATTAGGTGCGGCTCTGCTATGCGCTATTCATGGAGCGACCGTAGAAAACACTCTATTTGAGGACGGTGATGGTGCAAATACCTTCCGTGCTTTTAACCCAACTCAAGCTGAAGAAACTTATTCAATGGTCACTGCTAACCGCTTTTGGTCCCAAATCTTTGGTGTTGCTTTTTCCAATAAACGTTGGTTACATTTCTTTATGCTATTTGTACCCGTCACCGGTTTATGGATGAGTGCTATTGGCGTAGTTGGCTTGGCTCTGAACTTACGTGCCTATGACTTTGTTTCCCAGGAAATCCGTGCAGCGGAAGATCCTGAATTTGAGACTTTCTACACCAAAAATATTCTTTTAAACGAGGGTATTCGTGCGTGGATGGCAGCTCAGGATCAGCCTCATGAAAATCTTATATTCCCTGAGGAGGTTCTACCACGTGGAAACGCTCTTTAATGGAACTTTCGTTTTAGCTGGTCGTGACCAAGAAACCACCGGCTTTGCTTGGTGGGCTGGGAATGCCAGACTTATCAATTTGTCCGGTAAACTGCTTGGAGCTCATGTAGCTCATGCCGGATTAATCGTATTCTGGGCCGGAGCAATGAACCTATTTGAAGTGGCCCATTTCGTACCAGAAAAGCCCATGTATGAACAAGGGTTGATTTTACTTCCACACTTAGCTACTCTAGGTTGGGGAGTAGGGCCAGGGGGGGAAGTTCTAGATACTTTTCCGTACTTTGTATCTGGCGTACTTCACCTAATTTCCTCCGCAGTCTTAGGCTTCGGTGGCATTTATCACGCGCTTCTGGGACCCGAGACTCTTGAGGAATCTTTTCCATTCTTTGGTTATGTCTGGAAAGATAGAAATAAAATGACTACAATTTTGGGTATTCACTTAATTTTGTTAGGTCTAGGTGCTTTTCTTCTAGTACTCAAGGCTCTTTATTTTGGCGGTGTATATGATACCTGGGCCCCTGGGGGGGGAGATGTAAGAAAAATTACCAATTTGACCCTTAGTCCCAGTGTTATATTTGGTTATTTACTAAAATCTCCTTTTGGTGGAGAAGGGTGGATTGTTAGTGTAGATGATTTAGAAGATATAATTGGTGGGCATGTATGGTTGGGTTTTATTTGTGTATTTGGCGGAATTTGGCATATTTTAACCAAACCCTTCGCATGGGCTCGCCGTGCATTTGTATGGTCTGGAGAAGCTTACTTGTCTTATAGTTTAGCTGCTTTATCTGTCTTTGGTTTTATCGCTTGTTGTTTTGTATGGTTCAATAATACAGCTTATCCGAGTGAGTTTTATGGACCCACCGGGCCAGAAGCTTCTCAAGCTCAAGCATTTACTTTTCTAGTTAGAGACCAGCGTCTTGGAGCTAATGTGGGATCCGCTCAAGGACCCACAGGTTTAGGTAAATATCTAATGCGTTCCCCAACTGGGGAGGTTATCTTTGGAGGGGAAACTATGCGTTTTTGGGACCTTCGTGCTCCATGGTTAGAACCTCTAAGGGGCCCCAACGGTTTGGACTTGAGTAGGTTGAAAAAAGACATACAACCTTGGCAAGAACGACGCTCAGCAGAATATATGACCCACGCTCCTTTAGGCTCTTTAAATTCCGTGGGTGGCGTAGCTACCGAGATCAATGCAGTTAATTATGTCTCTCCTAGAAGTTGGTTATCAACTTCTCATTTTGTTCTAGGATTCTTCTTTTTTGTGGGCCATTTATGGCATGCAGGAAGAGCCCGAGCTGCTGCAGCAGGTTTTGAAAAGGGAATCGATCGTGATTTGGAACCTGTTCTTTACATGAACCCTCTTAACTAAGATTTTCTTATTTATACCTGTTCTACTTTTTTTCTGTTCTGGCTCGGTTATTCCATCTAGCCGAGCCATTCATTCCTTTTTATGAAAGAAAGATAAGGGACAGAAAAAAAAAATAAATAAAAATGAAAGAAACAAACGTATTCAATAAGCAAAAGGAGAGAGAGGGATTCGAACCCTCGATAGTTCCTAGAACTATACCGGTTTTCAAGACCGGAGCTATCAACCACTCAGCCATCTCTCCACAGCCTAATCCTTATTTTACTCCTACAAATAGAACATAGCCATATAAAAAATAAAAAGATTTATTAGCCTCTAGAAAGATATCAGATACAAGTTCCTTTTCGATATATCTCTGTATACTGTATACACGGATACAGGATCCGCTATACCCGCTTGTGAAATAAAGAGTAAATAATCTCTTCTCACCCCCATATCCAAATAAAAAAGCGGTTTAAGTAATAAATTTGAATTAAAGAGAAGAATCAATGGATTCATGATTAAACCCCTCCTACTTCTTGTATTTTTTTACAATTTTGGTTTAAGTGAGGGATCAAATATGTAGTCAACTTTATTTGATGGTAGCTTGGAGGATTAGAAATATGACTATTGCTTTCCAATTAGCTGTTTTTGCATTAATTGCGACTTCCTCAGTCTTAGTAATTAGTGTACCCCTTGTATTTGCTTCTCCTGATGGTTGGTCAAATAATAAAAATGTTGTATTTTCCGGTACATCATTATGGATTGGACTAGTCTTTCTCGTAGCTATTCTGAATTCTCTCATTTCTTAAATGAAATTTGGTTAATATTTATTAACCCCATAAAAAAGAAATAATAAAGGCCATTTCTTCTAAAAAATTAGAATAGTGAGACGTATTAAAACGCAATTTGCGTTCCGAATTGCTAGCTCTTCTCTTTCAGTATTATGAAATTCCATTCCCATTAGAATATTCATTGACAGATAATAAAAAAAGGAAAACTCTAATATAATAGAAAATGAAATGAAACGGTCGACCCAGACATAGAAGGTCGACCCAGGCGGATATACGCTATAAAATATATACCGTAGCGAGCGTAGTTCAATGGTAAAATATCTCCTTGCCAAGGAGAAGATACGGGTTCGATTCCCGCCGCTCGCCCGCTTAATTTATCAAAGTACTATGATAAAAAGTTTAGTCTAGTTAACTGTTTAACTACTTATATTAAATTAAGTATTAATTAGGTGTTAGTCTAGTGCCGTATCCCTTACTATCTTACCCTTCCTTTGCATCCCACTCAAAAAAAGAGGGCGCTCCAGAGGCAGAAATAGAACTCGCCAACAGAGCTCCAAAAATTGGGTATTAACTGAGACAAACAACGGGCAAACTTTTTTTAAAGGGAAGGGAGAGGTAGACTGTCCCTTTCGTTTCATTTTTATTTTCTGCAGGGTAGGGAGAGGCCTTGCGCCTTCTTTTTTTGAAGGCAAGTGACTTCGCAAACTGCTCAATTTTGCCCTCTAGGGCCGGGAACTAATGAATAAAAAAGGGTTGGATACGCCCCTCTACCATACATATCTAGAGAAATAGAATAGTCCTTTTATACAGACTGCTAAGTGCGGAGACGGGAATCGAACCCGTGACCTCAAGGTTATGAGCCTCGTGAGCTACCAAACTGCTCTACTCCGCTCTGGAGTACCAGAAACTGGTGGACAAAAAAGGCTTGAATACAAGCCTCTAACATGTCTAGACAAATAGAATACTCCTTTTATACAGAATGGAGCGGGTAGCGGGAATCGAACCCGCATCGTTAGCTTGGAAGGCTAGGGGTTATAGTCGACGTTGGTTGATTATTTTTAACGTCTCTAATTCAAAACCGAACATGAAATTTTGATTTCATTCGGCTCCTTTATGGATATTCTCACCACTTAACATCTATGTCAGCTTTTCTATTTGAATGGAACCAAAGCTCTCCGCTTTCTAGATGATCCTTATAGAGTAGGAGATAGAAATTCTATCTAAATTCATCTAATCTACTTACTTCGTTCCCTAATTTCATTCAAGAGATCCTGAGGAAAAGAATTGGGTTTCCACCGAGCTGAAACAATATGCGGATGGTTCTAGTAAACCAAAACTATCGTTTTTTAGCTATTTGGCTTCCTTATTCCTTATTTTAAGAAGATTTAGTTACGATTGGAAATCAACTTTTTTGTATCTTCATCCATAGATCCTTTACTCATATTTTCAAAATTGGAATACTTAATCCAATGCAAAATTATGCTTCGCGACTCTGTACTCATAATCCTATTTTTATTTTGGATGCAATTTAAATTAGTCTTTGGATACAAATCGCCAGAATGTATATTCTTCCTCAATATGCTATTGAGAGGAAAAGGATTTAATCCTTTATAAGAACTAAAGTTTTCATCGGAATATAAAAATAAAAAACTTAAGGATGCCTTAAGTATATCATTTCAAATTCAGTTATTAATAGAACGAATCACACTTTTACCACTAAACTATACCCGCTACATTGTAGATTATGGTATAAATGGTACCCTTTGTCAAGGATAGCCATTTGACAAGAAGGCTAATTCCCCCTTATTGAATCAGATGGAGAAGGTTCATGACACTGAGCCGTTGGTACTTCTACTTCGATCGCTCGCCTTTACTTTAGGATTTAGATAGCCCCTCTGGTCTGTAAAAAAAATCTTTTCTTACCATGCTAATAGCGCCTGAACCAAATGTATTTATTTTGATTAGGATCCTATTCTACGGTTACGACTACAATAATAATTATTTACTTTGCAAGGACGTAAGTGTGTCAGACTGCTAAATTGTTTTATTATTCCTACAATATAAACTAGGGGATATAGGGGGTAACACTGTCCCTATAAATTCCTTTTTTCCTTTTCTTTTTTGTCCAGAATTGAACAAAAAAGAAATTATGGAAGATGTTTTCTTCCCCCATTAAGTCCGAGCCATAGAGTAAGAGTGAGATGAGTTTTCCAAATTCATCATAGACTTTCCCTATGGCTTGATAGAAGTAAGCAGCAAAGAGTCGTAACTTAAAGAAAAAAACGGACAGGGCCGACAGATTTACCTGATGTAAAGAAGATCCTAAAAGTCTCTGATTAGTCGACTCTCTCCATTTAACACTTTCCTCTCTCTCCTTTTTTCCACTGACTCAATTCTAGTTTATTAGATTCTTGTTTAAAAGAATGCAAAAAGTTCAATAGAACTAAGAACACATAAAAAATAGCATAGAGGATCAAGGCCATTACCAAAAGTTCCTCCCAAGGATCCTATATCCTATTGGGTATCTGTTCCCCGCCTTTTCCCGCTAGGATCGGAAATCTTATATTTTCCATATCCATATACCGTTGAATCCTTGGGGTTCCAGAATCCGCCTATTTTACTAGTCTTCGGAAACGGAAAACCCTGAACCAAGAAGAGTTGGATATGTTATGTAGGGTATGTTTTTTTTTATTAATTTTATTTTGAGCTCTCAAGATATCGATATATACATATACAATCTCTACATAATGTCTCTCTCTCTATCTCTATATATTATATATATAATATGTACATTATGCAGTAGACCCATAATGGGAAATCCAAGTGGCTAATTTTTGAATTAAATAAAAAGCCCTTTTAACTCAGTGGTAGAGTAATGCCATGGTAAGGCATAAGTCATCGGTTCAAATCCGATAAAGGGCTTTTTAAATTAGTGGTAGAGTAATCTCGTGCTAAGACGTAAGTCGTTGGTTCGAATCTGATAGAGTACTTTTCTACTAAATTGATTCACTTTTTTTCTTTGTTTTTGAAACTTTCTCTATATTTTTAGAGAATTTTATGACTTAGTGCGGGATGGATGCATTTTTGGTATGAACACTAAATGAAGCACGGAGAATTAATCTATAACGATCAACTAAAAAAAATCCTAGATGAAAACATAACAGAAAAGTTGGAAAAACTCTTTGCTTTGGATCTATTTATACTTTTCGAGTATATTGACAATTCCAAAAAACTGCTCATACTATGATTATAGTATAATCACGAGCGGTTGTATATGGCCCTATCGTCTAGTGATGCCCCTATCGTCTAGTGGTTCAGGACATCTCTCTTTCAAGGAGGCAGCGGGGATTCGACTTCCCCTGGGGGTAGGGAGTATTATGAAAGGAGGTTAATCATAGATTAGCAAAAACCCTAGAATAAATTCTTCCTGGGTCGATGCCCGAGTGGTTAATGGGGACGGACTGTAAATTCGTTGACAATGTCTACGCTGGTTCAAATCCAGCTCGGCCCAAACCAAAAATCTAGGGCTTCGTGAGTATGAACTAAATCCTTTTGTTTTTCTTCCATAAAATAAAATGTCTGATCTATAGAAATAAAAGATAAAGAAAAAAGGGAAATTTTTTTTTCTAATCCATATCTCTCTCATTCCTTTCTTACAAACAAAAGAGTTTTTCTTATTGAAGGCTGGATTATTATCCATTTTTAGTGATAAAAAATCACGACATACTAGTTATGTCACTCTCACTATACCCACGTATAATATAATATGTGGGTATGTAGTATATGATTCGTCTATTTCTTAGAGTACGAAAGACGAATCGAATCTTCTTATGGTTCTATTTAAGAATGGGTATGCCATACACCCCGCGGGGATTGTAGTTCAATTGGTCAGAGCACCGCCCTGTCAAGGCGGAAGCTGCGGGTTCGAGCCCCGTCAGTCCCGAACTAGGGTTCAATGAATGGAGAAATTGATATTTCCTTTTTCCATGAAAAAAAGGGGCAGGGAGCAAGATCAAATACCCACAGGGCACCCTTACTTCACTTTTTTATTTTGCATCTCTCATTAAAGAGGGAGGGAGGGCATATAGGAATTTTTTTTTCACTACTCCCAATCGATAAAGAAAGACACACATACGATATGTGGATTAGTAGAATTTAGGATATTATATTACTCTATCTTTCTTTATGATGATACCATCCTCATCTTAATTTCCTATTCCACTCTTATGGAATAGAGTACCGGTATTTTACCGGAATCCATACATAAATCGTATTCCCTTTTTATTTCAGACCTCTTTTCCCCATCTCACTTCTACTGCTTATTTGGATGTCTATGTGACCCATAGAAAGTGAAAGTTGGTCATATAATACATACATAATTGTATGTATAACTATAAGAAAAAGGAAGGGAAATTGTATAAGATTAAGAAAGTATAAGATTAAGAAAGCTCGTGGGTTAGAGATATAGAAAAGAAAAAGTAGAAAAGGATTAAAAAAGAGGGAATTCCTAATCCAATCAAAAAACCCATTTTGGTCTTAGTGTGGATAGAGGATCTTCCTATGTTATACTATATAACTCTCATCCGTGAAATATAACTCTCATCCATGAATTGATTTGATAGATCCGATATTCATAATATTGAATTGATTCAGTATTATCAGAATGCAAGCCCTACCCTTGAATTTACAAGATACCCCTTTTTCCTCTCCATGGGATTACATCCCGAGTTATTGTGAAAATAAAAAATAAAGAGGTTATGGAAGTCAATATTCTCGCATTTATTGCTACTGCACTGTTCATTCTAGTTCCTACTTCTTTTTTACTTATTATTTATGTAAAAACAGTCAGCCAAAATAATTAATTGGAATTCCAATTAATCATTGAAGAAATTAAAAAGGGATTAAATAAAAAAAATCCAAGTCTTAAATGAAAGGATCTGGTTGGAATCTTAAAGTGTGGTAGAAAGAACTACATATAGTTTTTTCTACGACACTTTAGATTCTTTCTATTATATTATCTTTGAATCTACATAGAATAGATTAGTAGATTGAAATAGTTAAGTAGTCTAATTCAATTTCTTTTTTCATTGCATCCACTTAATTTCAATCAGGTCAAAATAAAAAAATCTAAGACAATTCTTGACCAAAGAATCCATGGAAGGAAAGAAAAATAATATGAAGAATAGACTATAGTAAAAAGTAAAAGGAAATGGAAAATGTGTGATATGCCGTGAATAGTTCCGTGGAAGAAAGTCTAATTTTCTTATGTATAGAACTTTTTTTAACCATTCGTCATTTCTAGTAGAAATTCTGAATTGGTATAATGGCTCTTTCTTACATTACAACTTACAATACAAGAGTTTCTTACAGGAGTGAAACAAAACTAAAGAAAAAGATTAAAGAATAACGTTTGACAAAATGATTAATGCAAAATGATCCATTAAAGAAAAGAATTGATACAACAATTTGATTACTTAATCAATTAGTAGTATCCCTAGAGTCCACTCCTTCCCCATACTACTAGTGAAAGAGAAAATGTAAAGACTACCATTAAAGCAGCCCAAGCGAGACTTACTATATCCATCTAAATTATGTCTCCTATTTCTATGAAGGGATTATTCTACTATTGATCAATAATCATAGTGGAATCAAGGGTACAGAGTCAAAAAGGGATTCCGCCCTAAGGCCATGGATCAATCAGTTCAAGGAATTTACTCCTAACAAATTCTTATAGGAATTCTGGTAGAATTAGAGAGCATTAAAAATACGAGATACTATAGCCCTTTTTTCCTTAAAAAAGAAAGAGTACGGGAATGATGTCCTGAATAGAAGAAGCGGGAATAGGAAGATTTTTTATTCCTTTTGTTACTCTTTTTTTTTTTTTTAAGCAAAGGACGCCCGAATATACCATAAAATTATCGATAGATAAATATTTATTGGATACCTACCTTACCTAATGTTTATTTTTGACCTAAACCCTGCAGCCTTGCTTTGTATCATTCTATGAAAGAATGAAGAGATTTTATCCATAATACAACTCCTAAATTGATTTTTGATCGACCTATTTAATCTGATTCTCGTTAGAATTAAGTAGTCCTTACTTTAGTGTATGTAGGTAACATAAGATGTACGATAAAAAAATGTATAATAATTAGTAAGTCTTGATATTCTTTCGTGGAGTCCCTTCTTGAATCTTAGATTGAAAAAAAAAAAGAATGCCCCTTAGGGACCTTTCTTTGGATACCAAGATTTCTGACATCTTATCCTCGTATTTTAAAATTATCAAATCGAATCTCAATTAAGAACCAATTCAAATTCATATAATAAAAGAATAAGGAAACACTACCTCACCCCTATTGATAACCATTTTGGCCACTACCGTCAAAACAAACCCTAACCCTAGTTTGAGGATAGAACTATGGTATGGTTTCTCTAAACCCAGTATCGGCAGGCCCAGTTACTCTCTTGCCCGAACTTATGCGAAGTAAAAATTTATCGAATTCGATCAGCACTATAAAAAAAACCTAAGTATTTTATTGATCAGGCGGCACCCAGATTTGAACTGGGGATAAAGGATTTGCAGTCCCCTGCCTTACCGCTTGGCCATGCCGCCAAAAAATCCGATCAAAAATCTAGAAAACAGCAAGTATTCATCCACGTTTTCTTACGAAAAGC
This sequence comes from Triticum urartu, assembly GCF_056163025.1. NCBI lineage: Eukaryota > Viridiplantae > Streptophyta > Magnoliopsida > Poales > Poaceae > Triticum > Triticum urartu. Next base: position 16,188 of record NW_028259482.1, on the reverse strand, counting down.
CCCTTTTATTTTGAATATAATTCTACTTACTTTTTTCCAATCTTTTTCAAAAAATCTATTCCTGCTTTTTTTGATCCAGTTTCTATTATTCTCCTCGATAGATTCTATCTTAAAACATACATTGTTAACACAATAAAACTTCCCATTTCTTTCTATTGAGATGAAAAAGAAGAAAAAGTGGATTTCTATTCACAGGCTGCAAAATTCAGAATAAATTGGAACCGTTAACTAGAATTCTCTTTTTTTTATTGCAGTAGTGAACTACTCTTAAATCGGTATTATCTCCCCCCCCTTCAATGGCATAATAAAATATTATGGCTTTATGCTTAATCCGTGTATAGGTAAACTTTAGGTCCGAACAGCATTATTATCCAAAGATCCCCTTTATGTACATATCTCTATGGGGAATCATGCTTTAATTTTTCAAAGTATTAAATTAAATATCTTGAATAAAAAAAGGAAATTTGCTCTGATATAGAGTATAACCTGACTATCTTGGCGTACCCAAGTGAAATTACGATAAAAGAAAAGCATGGATATGGGGAGAGGTGGATAACTAGATTGGCATGTACTTAAAAAAGGGACTTACTTTATTTTAGAATTCCACAATGAAATACTGAATTTTCTAGCAATTATACTACTCCGATCCGAAATAAAAAAGAACCCTCAAATTATTTTGAGAAATTAAAGTAAGCACGCTATTCTAAATCGAAGTAAAGTCAAACTTTCTAGTATATTATATTACGGCTTTATTACATTCATAGAAAGGAGATAAAATGAGAAATCTTTGCCATCCAATCTGATTAGAATATCATAACATAAAGTATAAGTGGCAGAATTTTTTTTGTAGGAATGTTTTATCAATTCATTTTCATTTCATTTGTACCCCTGGCAAACTCGAACTTTCGTCCAAATGGTCTCTATTCATATGTATGAAATACATATATGAAATACGTATGTGGAGTTCCCTAGAATTTCATGTGATTCAGTAAACAGAATATAGATTCCATGATTGCTAGATCGATCCATAGGGATTGATGAAGAGTGAGCTGATAATGGAATTTTTCTTTGATAAACAGGAAACTTAAGATTAAGATGCTCCGGAATGGAAACGATGGGAATGTCCACAATACCCGGATTTAGTCAGATCCAATTCGAGGGATTTTGTAGGTTCATTAATCAAGCCTTGGCAGAAGAACTTGACAAGTTTCCAACAATTAAAGATCCAGATCACGAAATTGCATTTCAATTATTTGCGAAAGGATATCAACTGCTAGAACCCTCGATAAAAGAAAGAGATGCTGTGTATGAATCACTCACCTATTCTTCCGAATTATATGTATCTGCGAGATTAATTTTTGGTTTCGATGTGCAAAAGCAAACCATTTCTATCGGAAACATTCCTATAATGAATTCCTTAGGAACCTTTATTATAAATGGAATATACCGAATTGTGATCAATCAAATATTGCTAAGTCCTGGTATTTACTACCGCTCGGAATTAGATCATAAGGGAATTTCTATCTACACTGGCACTATAATATCAGATTGGGGGGGGAGATCGGAATTAGCAATTGATAAAAAAGAAAGGATATGGGCTCGCGTGAGTAGAAAACAAAAGATATCTATTCTAGTTCTATCATCAGCTATGGGTTCGAATCTAAGAGAAATTCTGGATAATGTTTCCTACCCTGAAATTTTCTTGTCTTTCCCGAATGCTAAAGAGAAGAAGAGGATTGAGTCAAAAGAAAAAGCTATTTTGGAGTTTTATCAACAATTTGCTTGTGTAGGTGGGGACCTGGTATTTTCGGAGTCCTTATGCGAGGAATTACAAAAGAAATTTTTTCAACAAAAATGTGAATTAGGAAGGATTGGTCGACGAAATATGAATCGGAGACTTAATCTTGATATTCCTCAGAACAATACATTCTTGTTACCACGAGATGTATTGGCCGCTACGGATCATTTGATTGGAATGAAATTTGGAACGGGTATACTTGACGATGACGATATGAATCACTTGAAAAATAAACGTATTCGTTCGGTTGCGGATCTGTTACAAGATCAATTCGGATTGGCTCTTGGTCGTTTACAACATGCAGTTCAAAAAACTATTCGTAGAGTATTCATACGTCAATCGAAACCGACTCCCCAAACTTTGGTAACTCCAACTTCAACTTCAATTTTATTAATAACTACTTATGAGACCTTTTTTGGCACATACCCGTTATCTCAAGTTTTTGATCAAACGAATCCATTGACACAAACTGTTCATGGGCGAAAAGTGAGTTGTTTAGGTCCTGGAGGGTTGACGGGGAGAACCGCAAGTTTTCGGAGCCGAGATATTCATCCGAGTCACTATGGGCGTATTTGTCCAATTGACACGTCTGAAGGAATCAATGTTGGACTTACTGGATCCTTAACAATTCATGCGAGAATTGATCACTTGTGGGGATCCATAGAGAGTCCGTTTTATGAAATATCTGCTGAGAAAGCAAAAGAAAAAAAAGAGAGACAGGTGGTTTATCTATCACCAAATAGAGATGAATATTATATGATAGCAGCAGGAAATTCTTTGTCCTTGAATCAAGGTATTCAGGAAGAACAGGTTGTTCCGGCTAGATACCGTCAAGAATTCTTGACTATTGCATGGGAACAGATTCATGTTAGAAGTATTTTTCCTTTCCAATATTTTTCTATTGGGGGTTCTCTCATTCCTTTTATTGAGCACAATGATGCGAATCGGGCTTTAATGAGTTCTAATATGCAGCGCCAAGCAGTTCCGCTTTCTCGGTCCGAGAAATGCATTGTTGGAACTGGATTGGAACGCCAAACAGCTCTAGATTCGAGGGTTTCCATTATAGCCGAACGCGAGGGAAAGATCATTTCTACTGATAGTCATAAGATACTTTTATCAAGTAGTGGGAAGACTATAAGTATTCCTTTAGTTAACCACCGTCGCTCTAACAAAAATACTTGTATGCACCAAAAACCCCGGGTTCCACGGGGTAAATCCATTAAAAAAGGACAAATTTTAGCAGAAGGAGCTGCTACAATTGGGGGCGAACTTGCTTTAGGAAAAAACGTATTAGTAGCTTATATGCCATGGGAAGGTTACAATTTTGAAGACGCAGTACTAATTAGCGAACGTTTGGTATATGAAGATATTTATACCTCTTTTCACATCCGGAAATATGAAATTCAGACGGATACGACAAGCCAGGGCTCCGCTGAAAAAATCACTAAAGAAATACCACATCTAGAAGAACATTTACTCCGCAATTTGGACAGAAATGGAGTTGTTAGGTTGGGATCCTGGGTAGAAACTGGTGATATTTTAGTAGGTAAATTAACGCCTCAGATAGCGAGCGAATCATCTTATATCGCGGAAGCTGGATTATTACGGGCCATATTTGGCCTTGAGGTTTCCACTTCAAAAGAAACTTCTCTGAAATTACCTATAGGTGGAAGAGGGCGCGTTATCGATGTGAAATGGATCCAAAGGGACCCGCTCGACATAATGGTTCGTGTATATATTTTACAGAAACGTGAAATCAAAGTTGGGGATAAAGTAGCCGGAAGACATGGGAATAAAGGGATCATTTCCAAAATTTTGCCTAGGCAAGATATGCCCTATTTGCAAGATGGAACACCCGTTGATATGGTCTTCAATCCCTTAGGAGTACCCTCCCGAATGAATGTGGGACAAATATTTGAAAGCTCGCTCGGATTAGCGGGGGATCTGCTAAAGAAACATTATAGAATAGCACCCTTTGATGAGAGATATGAGCAAGAGGCTTCAAGAAAACTTGTGTTTTCAGAATTATATGAAGCCAGTAAAGAAACAAAAAATCCATGGGTATTTGAACCCGAGTACCCGGGAAAAAGCAGAATATTTGATGGAAGAACAGGCGACCCCTTTGAGCAACCTGTTCTAATAGGGAAGTCCTATATCTTAAAATTAATTCATCAAGTTGATGAGAAAATTCATGGGCGTTCTACTGGGCCCTACTCACTTGTTACACAACAACCGGTTAGAGGAAGAGCCAAGCAAGGGGGACAACGAGTAGGAGAAATGGAAGTTTGGGCTTTAGAAGGATTTGGTGTTGCTCATATTTTACAAGAGATACTTACTTATAAATCTGACCATCTTATAGCTCGCCAAGAAATACTTAATGCTACGATCTGGGGAAAAAGAATACCTAATCATGAGGATCCTCCAGAATCTTTTCGAGTGCTCGTTCGAGAACTACGATCTTTGGCTCTAGAACTGAATCATTTCCTTGTATCTGAAAAGAACTTCCAGGTTAATAGGGAGGAAGTTTGATCGGAATAAATATAAATTCTTTTCTTATTTCTATTTTATGATTGACCAATATAAACATCAACAACTTCAAATTGGACTCGTTTCCCCTCAACAAATAAAGGCTTGGGCTAACAAAAACCTACCTAATGGAGAAGTCGTTGGCGAAGTCACAAGGCCCTCTACTTTTCATTATAAAACCGATAAACCAGAAAAAGATGGATTGTTTTGCGAAAGAATCTTTGGACCCATAAAAAGCGGGATTTGCGCTTGTGGCAATTCTCGAGCGAGCGGAGCTGAAAACGAAGACGAAAGATTTTGCCAAAAATGCGGGGTCGAATTTGTGGATTCTCGGATACGAAGATATCAAATGGGATACATCAAACTCGCATGTCCCGTGACTCATGTGTGGTATTTGAAAGGTCTTCCTAGTTATATCGCGAATCTTTTAGATAAACCTCTTAAGAAGTTGGAGGGCCTAGTATACGGCGATTTCTCTTTTGCTAGGCCCAGCACTAAAAAACCCACTTTTTTACGATTACGAGGTTTATTCGAAGAGGAAATTGCATCCTGTAACCACAGCATTTCTCCCTTTTTTTCTACCCCAGGCTTTGCAACATTTCGAAATCGGGAAATTGCGACAGGAGCAGGTGCTATTAGAGAACAATTAGCAGATTTGGATTTGCGAATTATTATAGAGAATTCTTTGGTCGAATGGAAGGAATTAGAAGACGAGGGGTATAGTGGAGATGAGTGGGAAGATAGAAAAAGACGAATAAGAAAAGTTTTTTTGATTAGACGCATGCAATTGGCGAAACATTTTATTCAAACAAATGTAGAACCAGAATGGATGGTTTTGTGCTTATTACCGGTTCTTCCTCCCGAATTGAGACCTATTGTTTATAGGTCTGGAGATAAAGTAGTGACTTCAGACATTAATGAACTTTATAAGAGAGTTATCCGTCGGAACAACAATCTTGCCTATCTATTAAAAAGAAGTGAATTAGCGCCAGCAGATTTAGTAATGTGCCAGGAAAAATTGGTACAAGAAGCCGTGGATACACTTCTTGATAGTGGGTCCCGCGGGCAACCGACGAGGGATGGTCACAATAAAGTATACAAATCACTTTCAGATGTAATTGAAGGTAAAGAGGGAAGGTTTCGCGAGACTCTGCTTGGGAAACGGGTCGATTACTCGGGGCGTTCTGTCATTGTTGTGGGTCCTTCGCTTTCATTACATCAATGTGGATTACCTCTAGAGATAGCAATAAAGCTTTTTCAGCTATTTGTAATTCGCGATTTAATCACGAAACGCGCCACTTCTAATGTAAGGATTGCTAAAAGGAAAATTTGGGAAAAAGAACCCATTGTATGGGAAATACTTCAAGAAGTTATGCGGGGACATCCTGTACTGTTAAATAGAGCACCTACCCTGCATAGATTAGGCATACAGGCCTTTCAACCCACTTTAGTAGAGGGGCGTACTATTTCTTTACACCCATTAGTGTGTAAGGGTTTCAATGCGGACTTTGATGGAGATCAAATGGCTGTTCATCTACCTTTATCCTTGGAAGCTCAGGCAGAAGCCCGTTTACTTATGTTTTCTCATATGAATCTCTTATCTCCCGCTATTGGGGATCCTATTTGCGTACCAACCCAAGACATGCTTATCGGGCTTTATGTATTAACGATTGGAAAGCGTCGAGGTATTTGTGCAAATAGATATAATAGTTGCAGAAACTACCCAAATCTAAAAGTAAATTACAATAATAATAATAATTTTAAATATAGGAAAGATAAAGAACCCCATTTTTCTAGTTCTTATGATGCACTGGGAGCTTATAGACAAAAACTAATCAGTTTAGATAGTCCCTTGTGGCTACGATGGAACCTGGATCAACGCGTCATTGGGTCAAGAGAAGTTCCGATTGAAGTTCAATATGAATCTTTGGGGACTTATCATGAGATTTATGCCCACTATCTAATAATGGGAAATAGAAAAAAAGAAATTCGTTCGATATACATTCGAACCACTCTTGGTCATATTTCTTTTTATAGAGAAATAGAGGAAGCCATACAAGGATTTAGTCAGGCCTATTCATACACTACCTAAACAAGAAAGTTAGATTCGGCGATGCCCCTCCCCTTTCGGGGGGCATTCCGATTTCCCTAGTATCATCATTATTTGCCACGCGAATCCAGATTGAGATTGAGGCAATTAAGTTAATTAAATTTTCGAATCACTGACTCAGGCCCATTGTCGAATCCTACTCAGCAATTGTCGAATCCTACTCAGCCGAAAAGGGGGTACTTATGTATGGCGGAACGGGCCAATCTGGTCTTTCATAATAAAGAGATAGACGGAACTGGTATGAAACGACTTATTAGCAGATTAATAGATCATTTTGGAATGGGATATACATCCCATATACTGGATCAACTAAAGACTCTGGGCTTCCATCAAGCCACTACTACATCGATTTCGTTAGGAATCGAGGATCTTTTAACAATACCCTCTAAGGGATGGTTAGTCCAAGACGCGGAACAACAGAGTTTTCTTTTGGAGAAACACTATTATTATGGGGCTGTACACGCGGTAGAAAAATTACGCCAATCTGTTGAGATATGGTATGCGACAAGTGAATATTTGAAACAAGAAATGAATTCAAATTTTCGGATAACGGATCCTTCTAATCCAGTCTATCTAATGTCTTTTTCAGGAGCCAGAGGAAATGCATCTCAAGTACACCAATTAGTAGGTATGAGAGGATTAATGTCGGACCCTCAAGGACAAATGATTGATTTACCTATTCAAAGCAATTTACGCGAGGGACTTTCTTTGACAGAATATATAATTTCCTGCTATGGAGCCCGCAAAGGGGTTGTAGATACTGCTGTGCGAACAGCAGATGCTGGATATCTTACACGTAGACTTGTTGAAGTAGTTCAACATATTATTGTGCGTAGAAGAGATTGTGGTACTATCCGAGGTATTTCTGTAAGTCCTCAAAATGGGATGACGGAAAAACTTTTTGTCCAAACACTAATTGGTCGTGTATTAGCAGACGATATATATATCGGTTCACGATGCATTGCCGCGCGAAATCAAGATATTGGAATTGGATTAGTCAATCGATTCATAACTGCCTTTCGAGCACAACCATTTCGAGCACAACCAATATATATTAGAACCCCCTTTACTTGCCGAAGCACTTCTTGGATCTGTCAATTATGCTATGGCCGGAGTCCTACTCATAGTGATCTGGTCGAATTGGGAGAAGCCGTAGGTATTATTGCAGGTCAATCAATTGGGGAGCCAGGGACTCAACTAACATTAAGAACTTTTCATACTGGCGGAGTATTCACAGGGGGTACTGCCGACCTTGTACGATCCCCTTCGAATGGAAAAATAAAATTCAATGAGAATTTGGTTCACCCCACACGTACCCGTCATGGGCAGCCTGCTTTTCTATGTTATATAGACTTGCATGTAACTATTCAGAGTCAAGATATTCTATATAGTGTGAATATTCCCTCAAAAAGCTTGATTCTAGTGCAAAATGATCAATATGTAAAATCCGAACAAGTAATTGCGGAGATTCGTGCCGGAACGTCCACTTTACATTTTAAAGAAAGGGTACAAAAGCATATTTATTCTGAATCAGACGGCGAAATGCACTGGAGTACTGATGTTTACCATGCGCCCGAATATCAATATGGTAATCTTCGCCGATTACCAAAAACAAGCCATTTATGGATATTGTCAGTAAGTATGTGCAGATCCAGTATAGCGTCTTTTTCACTCCACAAGGATCAAGATCAAATGAATACTTATGGTAAAAAAGATAGGGAAATTCTTGATTATTCAACGTCGGATCGAATCATGTCCAATGGCCATTGGAATTTTATCTATCCTTCTATTTTTCAAGATAATTCAGATTTGTTGGCGAAAAAGCGAAGAAATAGGTTCGTCATTCCATTACAATATCATCAAGAACAAGAGAAAGAACTAATATCCTGTTTTGGGATTTCGATTGAAATCCCCCTTATGGGTGTTTTACGTAGAAATACTATTTTTGCTTATTTTGACGATCCCCGATACAGAAAAGATAAAAAGGGTTCAGGAATTGTTAAATTTAGATATAGGACCCTAGAAGAAGAATATAGGACTCGAGCGGAAGACTCAGAAGAGGAATATGAGACCCTAGAAGACGAATACAGGACCCGAGAGGACGAATATGAATATGAAACCCTAGAAGAATCTAAATATGGAATCCTAGAAGACGAATACGAATATGAAACCCTAGAAGACGAATATGGGAGCCCAGAAAACGAATATGGGAACCCAGAGAACGAATATAGGACTTTAGAGAAAGACTCAGAAGAGGAATATGGGAGCCCAGAGAGCAAATATAGGACCCAAGAGGACGAATATGGAACTCTAGAGGAAGACTCAGAAGACGAATATGGCAGCCCCGGGGAAAGCGCAGAGGAAAAATATGGTACTTTAGAGGAAGACTCAGAAGAAGATTCAGAGGACGAATACGAGAGCCCAGAGGAAGATTCCATCTTAAAAAAAGAGGGTTTGATTGAGCATCGAGGAACAAAAGAATTTAGTCTAAAATACCAAAAAGAAGTAGATCGGTTTTTTTTCATTCTTCAAGAACTTCATATCTTGCCGAGATCTTCATCCCTAAAGATACTTGACAATAGTATTATTGGAGTGAATACACAACTCACAAAAAATACAAGAAGTCGACTAGGCGGACTGGTCCGAGTGAAGAGAAAAAAAAGCCATACGGAACTCAAAATATTTTCCGGAGATATTCATTTTCCTGAAGAGGCGGATAAGATATTAGGTGGCTGTTTGATACCGCCAGAAAGACAAAAAAAAGATTCTAAGGAATCAAAAAAAAGGAAAAATTGGGTCTATGTTCAACGGAAAAAAATTCTCAAGAGCAAGGAAAAGTATTTTGTTTCCGTTCGCCCTACAGTGGCATATGAAATGGACGAAGGAAGAAATTTAGCAACACTTTTCCCGCAGGATCTCTTGCAAGAAGAAAATAATCTCCAAATTCGACTTGTCAATTTTATTTCTCATGAAAATAGCAAGTTAACTCAAAGAATTTATCACACAAATAGTCAATTTGTTAGAACTTGCTTAGTAGTGAATTGGGAACAAGAAGAAAAAGAAAAGGCTGGTGCTTCCCTTGTTGAGGTAAGAGCAAATGATCTTATTCGCGATTTCCTAAGAATTGAGTTAGTCAAGTCCACTATTTCGTATACACGAAAAAGGTATGGTAGGACAAGTGCAGGACCGATTCCCCATAATAGGTTAGATCGCGCCAATATCAATTCTTTTTATTCCAAGGCGAAGATTGAATCACTTAGCCAACATCCAGAAGCTATTGGCACTTTGTTGAATCGAAATAAAGAATACCACTCTTTGATGATTTTGTCGGCATCCAACTGTTCTCGAATTGGTTTATTCAAGAATTCAAAACATCCCAATGCGATAAAAGAATGGAATCCTAGAATTCCTATTCGAGAAATTTTTGGGCCCTTAGGCGCTATTGTAGCTAGTATATCGCATTTTTCTTCATCTTACTATTTACTAACGCATAATAAAATCCTGTTAAAAAAATATTTGTTCGTTGACAATTTAAAACAAACCTTCCAAGTACTTCAAGAACTTAAATACTCTTTAATAGATGAAAATAAAAGGATTTCTAATTTCGATAGTAACATAATGTTGGATCCATTCCTTTTGAATTGTCACTTTGTCCATCATGATTCTTGGGAAGAGACATTGGCAATAATTCACCTTGGACAATTTATTTGTGAAAATGTATGTCTATTTAAATCGCACATAAAAAAATCCGGTCAAATTTTCATTGTAAATATGAATTCCTTTGTTATAAGAGCAGCTAAACCTTATTTGGCCACTACAGGAGCAACTGTTAATGGTCATTATGGAGAAATCCTTTACAAGGGAGATAGGTTAGTTACGTTTATATATGAAAAATCGAGATCTAGTGACATAACGCAAGGTCTTCCAAAAGTGGAACAAATCTTTGAAGCGCGTTCAATTGATTCATTATCCCCGAATCTCGAAAGGAGAATTGAGGATTGGAATGAGCGTATACCAAGAATTCTTGGGGTCCCTTGGGGATTCTTGATTGGAGCTGAGCTAACCATAGCCCAAAGTCGTATCTCTTTGGTTAATAAAATCCAAAAGGTTTATCGATCCCAAGGGGTACAGATCCATAATAGACATATAGAGATTATTATACGCCAAGTAACATCAAAAGTGCGGGTTTCCGAAGATGGAATGTCTAATGTTTTTTCGCCTGGGGAATTAATCGGACTATTGCGAGCGGAACGAGCAGGACGAGCTTTGGATGAATCGATCTATTATCGGGCAATCTTATTGGGAATAACAAGGGCTTCCCTGAATACCCAAAGTTTCATATCTGAAGCAAGTTTTCAAGAAACTGCTCGAGTTTTAGCAAAAGCTGCCCTACGAGGTCGCATTGATTGGTTGAAAGGCTTGAAAGAAAACGTAGTTCTGGGGGGGATTATACCTGTTGGTACCGGATTCCAAAAATTTGTGCATCGTTCCCCACAAGACAAGAACCTTTATTTCGAAATAAAAAAAAAAAATCTATTCGCGTCGGAAATGAGAGATTTTTTGTTTCTCCATACAGAATTAGTTTCTTCAGATTCTGACGTAACAAACAATTTTTATGAGACATAAGAACCCCCATAAAAATATTTTTTACTTTACTAGACTTTTGAACTTAGAACACTAACAGGTCAAATTTTAGATTTTTAAGATTTTTATTTTAATAAGTAAAACAAGTCAGTTAATTCATTAAGGTGGTTATGTTTATACCATGTATCAATGGCCAACTCTTATCTTAGTACAAGGTTCTCTCGGAACAATTATTATTTATTTCAAGCTATTTCGGATCTTTCTTAATCTTCAAAAAGAACTAAATTCCGTAATGGAATGGTAGGATTAAAAAAAAGGAAGTGTGGAAAAAATGACAAGAAGATATTGGAACATTAATTTGAAAGAGATGATAGAAGCAGGAGTTCATTTTGGTCATGGTATTAAGAAATGGAATCCTAAAATGGCCCCTTACATTTCGGCAAAGCGTAAAGGTACTCATATTATAAATCTCGCTAGAACGGCTCGTTTTTTATCAGAAGCTTGTGATTTAGTTTTTGATGCAGCAAGTCAGGGAAAAAGTTTCTTAATTGTTGGTACCAAAAAAAGAGCAACAGATTTAGTAGCATCAGCTGCAATAAGGGCTCGTTGTCATTATGTTAATAAAAAGTGGTTCAGTGGTATGTTAACGAATTGGTCGATTACGAAAACTAGACTTTCTCAATTTAGAGACTTAAGAGCAGAAGAAAAAATGGGAAAATTCCACCATCTCCCAAAAAGAGATGTGGCAATCTTGAAGAGAAAATTATCTACTTTGCAAAGGTATCTCGGCGGGATCAAATATATGACGAGATTGCCAGACATTGTGATCGTCCTTGATCAGCAAAAAGAGTATATAGCTCTTCGGGAATGTGCCATTTTGGGGATTCCTACTATTTCTTTAGTCGATACAAATTGTGACCCGGATCTCGCGAATATATCGATTCCAGCCAACGATGACACTATGACTTCAATTCGATTGATTCTTAACAAATTAGTATTTTCAATTTGTGAGGGCCGTTCTCTCTATATAAGAAATCGTTGATTAAGAATATATAGTGAATTCTTGGGCAACTGCGTAAATTTATGGAATCACTTACTTTACTATATCTTTTTTTTTGCATAGAATTTTTTTTGCATAGAAAAAAGAAGGGGAATATTGATATATATTAGAGGGTATTGATATATATTATGATCTGATGTGCTTTCTTGGTATCCTAAATATAAGATTAATACTTCAAGTTGCTGAGTTGAGAAAGAGATGGTTGAATCAAAAGAATTCCTTTTTTGAAGTTCAATTTTTATCAGAGGACAATATGAATATTATACCTTGTTCCATTAAAACACTCAAGGGGTTATACGATATATCGGGTGTAGAAGTAGGCCAACACTTCTATTGGCAAATAGGAGGTTTCCAAATTCATGCCCAAGTACTCATCACTTCTTGGGTCGTAATTACTATCTTGCTAGGTTCAGTTGTCATAGCTGTTCGGAATCCACAAACCATCCCGACCGACGGTCAGAATTTTTTTGAATATGTCCTTGAGTTTATTCGAGACTTGAGCAAAACTCAGATTGGAGAAGAATATGGTCCCTGGGTTCCCTTTATTGGAACTATGTTCCTTTTTATTTTTGTTTCGAATTGGTCGGGTGCTCTTTTACCTTGGAAAATTATAGAGTTACCCCATGGGGAATTAGCAGCGCCCACGAATGATATAAATACTACTGTTGCTTTAGCTTTACTCACGTCAGCGGCATATTTTTATGCTGGTCTTAGCAAAAAAGGATTGAGCTATTTCGAGAAATATATTAAACCAACTCCAATCCTTTTACCAATTAACATCCTAGAAGATTTCACAAAACCATTATCGCTTAGCTTTCGACTTTTCGGGAATATATTGGCGGATGAATTAGTCGTTGTTGTTCTTGTTTCTTTAGTCCCCTTAGTAATCCCTATACCGGTCATGTTTCTTGGATTATTTACAAGCGGTATTCAAGCTCTTATTTTTGCAACATTAGCCGCAGCCTATATAGGTGAATCCATGGAGGGTCATCATTGAATTGACTCTTTTTGGAAATAGTATTTTTTTTTTTTGCAGCTTAGCTCAATTCATGCATGGTTCCAGATAATCTGCTTGGTTGCAAAAAAATAGTTAGAAATGCGTATGAATATATAGCCTAGAGTTGTAGGAGAGAGAATAGAATAGACTATATTATGGAATTTTCAAAGTATATATGCATTAAGGAGGGTGGAGTCAGGCTAGATCTATACTATAATATCCTTAATGTCTATAAGTGGAGTCCTCTTTTATGCAGGTTTCCACTTTAAGCAATGATTTTAGAATCCGATTCAATAGAAAATGAGAAAATATGCAAACAAAATAGAAGAAACAAATGTATATATATAGGATATTATATTATATATTCCTAGGTTAGATTCATTATCTAATCCGATATATGGATATGGAATTCCCTTCTATGTAGTTCGGACAATTCACATTATCATTTCAATTTGATTTCAATTTGTACTTTTTAGTTACTTTACTTCTCCCCAATAGAGCTTAGAAGTAAGAATTTATTGGTTGATTGTATCCTTAACCATTTCTTTTTTTTGACACGAGGAACTACTCACCATGAATCCACTAATTGCTGCTGCTTCTGTTATTGCTGCTGGATTGGCCGTAGGGCTTGCTTCTATTGGACCTGGAGTTGGTCAAGGTACTGCTGCAGGACAAGCTGTAGAAGGTATTGCGAGACAGCCAGAAGCAGAAGGTAAAATACGAGGTACTTTATTGCTTAGTCTAGCTTTTATGGAAGCTTTAACAATTTATGGACTAGTTGTGGCACTAGCGCTTTTATTTGCGAACCCTTTTGTTTAATCTTAAAAAAAAAATTCTTTCGATTTCGATTAGATACTTTTTTCTTTTTTTAGTAAATTGGTATTTGCTTCCACAATTCCAATTATATCAATACTTTATTTAATTTACTCCTATTTATTACTCCTGGAATTATCTATTTATCGGGACAGATAATACCCCATTCTAGGAAGGGCTGAGTTGAGTATTATTAATTTAGAAGATATGCTCACCTTCTTATTTCCCGTCCTTAGTTTAGGAAAGTGGAAAGTTTTTTCCTTTTATTTTAGGAATTTTGGGAACAGAACATTTCAACAAAGGAAGTCTTTCACCGGTCAAACAAGACGTAAGACTTAATCTAAAAGAAATTACTAGATTGAATCTATTTGCATTAAAAAAACCGATCAAAAAAGGGCGAGCGAAGTAAGTGATCGAAAAACTTTGTTCTTTGTTCGTCCTATCTATAAGAGGAGAGCATATGAAAAATGTAACCCATTCTTTCGTTTTTTTAGCTCACTGGCCATCCGCTGGCAGTTTCGGGCTTAATACCGATATTTTAGCAACAAATCTAATAAATCTAACTGTAGTGGTTGGTGTTTTGATTTTTTTTGGAAAGGGAGTGTGTGCGAGTTGTCTATTTCAAGAATAGATTGGATCTATCCGGCTGCACTTTATAATATTTTTTAGTATTTTTCGGATAAATAAGAAAAGGGTGCACGATCTCGACGAATTACTTCTGAATAAATTCAGAAATCATATGGAAGAACCATAGCATTTCGCGACTCATTGGTAAATCAACTTTGATTCTCTATAAACCAAGAATGTGAGACCATTAACACGGTTAAAGCTAAACTGCTTGAAGTCCAGGCAAAAAGAGGTACTCTTTCTACAACTATATTAGTATTAGTACCAATTTAAACGGGAAATAGCTAATGTAAAATTTATCTGATATAGAACACTCATATCGATAAAATGGTTTGAACTATTTACTAGAAAAAAAAGGGGGCACCCTGCCCTTTTTTAACCAATGCCGAATCGACGACCTATGTATAAAAAAGAGAAATTTTTTGGATTTGAAGAAAAAAAAAATAAAAAAGAATTCTATTAATTTTCATTTTCCATTTATTTAGTTAGTTTTTCTTAATGAAATTGAAATTATTAACTAGAGGGCAAATAAAAATAAAGAAACAACTTTGCTGACCATGATATATTTTTATCTAGGCGGAAGAGTCCTCTTAATATTTATCTAGTCTTATATAGGTTTCGGTATATTGAAATATAAACATAAAAAAGAAGATAGAGGATAGGCTCATTACTTAAAAAAAAGATATGGAAATAGCTATAGAAAAAAAAAAAGGAGCGTGAGAGCCAAATGAATCGAAAGATTCATGTTTGGTTCGGGAAGAGATCATAAAAGTTGTAAACTTACAAAATAATCTACTTTCATTAAAAGATTTATTAGATAATCGAAAACAGAGGATCTTGAGTACTATTCGAAATTCAGAAGAATTGCGTAGAGGGACCATTGAGCAACTCGAAAAAGCTCGGATTCGATTACAGAAAGTCGAACTAGAAGCGGATGAGTATCGAATGAATGGATACTCTGAGATAGAACGAGAAAAAGCAAATTTGATTAATGCTACTTCTATTAGTTTGGAACAATTGGAAAAGTCTAAAAACGAAACCCTTTATTTTGAAAAACAAAGGGCAATGAATCAGGTCCGACAGCGGGTTTTCCAACAGGCCGTACAAGGAGCTCTAGGAACTCTGAATAGTTGTTTGAATACCGAGTTACATTTCCGTACGATTCGTGCTAATATTGGCATTCTCGGGTCCCTGGAATGGAAGAAATAATTAAATTAATTAGGCCTTGAACTTCTACTTTCGTTTAGAATTTAGGCATTATTTTTCCCCTTGCTTCCGAAAAAAGAGTCAAGAAACACTAATGGCAACCCTTCGAGTCGACGAAATTCATAAAATTCTCCGCGAACGTATTGAACAATATAATAGGAAAGTAGGGATTGAGAATATAGGTCGCGTAGTTCAAGTGGGGGATGGGATTGCTCGTATTATAGGTCTTGGTGAAATAATGTCAGGTGAATTAGTCGAATTTGCAGAAGGTACTAGGGGTATTGCTCTGAATTTGGAATCCAAAAATGTTGGGATTGTATTAATGGGCGATGGGTTGATGATACAAGAGGGAAGTTTTGTAAAAGCAACAGGAAGAATTGCTCAGATACCCGTGAGTGAGGCTTACTTGGGTCGTGTTGTAAATGCTCTGGCTAAACCTATTGATGGGAAAGGCGAAATTATAGCTT
>NW_028259481.1:0-25000 GCF_056163025.1 Triticum urartu | reverse complement strand
ATTTTCGATTTCATTTTTCTATGATATGTCTTTCTATATGAAAATTGGTTATTTACGATGTACGATGATCCCTGTTAAGCATCCATGGCTGAATGGTTAAAGCGCCCAACTCATAATTGGTAAATTTGCGGGTTCAATTCCTGCTGGATGCACACGAACGGGAACATTCCATAAGTCTATTGGAACTGGCTCTCTATCCATGGAATCTCATCCATCATCCATACATAACGAATTGGTATGGTATATTCATACCATAACATAAGAACAATAAGAACTCGAATTCTTATCGATACTGGAACTCAGAGCATAGGAGGGAAAGTCGATTTATGGATGGAATCAAATACGCAGTATTTACAGAAAAAAGTCTTCGTTTATTGGGAAAGAATCAATATACTTTTAATGTCGAATCGGGATTCACTAAGACAGAAATAAAGCATTGGGTCGAACTCTTCTTTGGTGTTAAGGTGGTAGCTGTGAATAGCCATCGACTACCTGGAAAAGGTAGAAGAATAGGACCTATTCTGGGCCATACAATGCATTACAGACGTATGATCATTACCCTTCAACCGGGTTATTCTATTCCACTTCTAGATAGAGAAAAAAACTAAAGGAGAATACTTAATAATACGGCGAAACATTTATACAAAACACCTATCCCGAGCACACGCAAGGGAACCGTAGACAGGCAAGTGAAATCCAATCCACGAAATAATTTGATCCATGGACGGCACCGTTGTGGTAAAGGTCGTAATTCCAGAGGAATCATTACCGCAAGGCATAGAGGGGGAGGTCATAAGCGCCTATACCGTAAAATAGATTTTCGACGGAATCAAAAAGACATATCTGGTAGAATCGTAACCATAGAATACGACCCTAATCGAAATGCATACATTTGTCTCATACACTATGGGGATGGTGAGAAGAGATATATTTTACATCCCAGAGGGGCTATAATTGGAGATACTATTGTTTCTGGTACAAAAGTTCCTATATCAATGGGAAATGCCCTACCTTTGAGTGCGGTTTGAACTATTGATTTACGTAATTGGAAGTAACCAATTAGGTTTACGACGAAACCTAGAAATCGATCACTGATCCAATTTGACTACCTCTACGGGATAGACCTCAACAGAAAACTGTTGAGTAACGGCAGCAAGTGATTGAGTTCAGTAGTTCCTCATAGAAAATTATTGGCTCTAGAGATATGGTAATATGGAGAAGACAAAATTGTTTGAAGCACGCACAGAACCGGAAGCGCCCCTTGTTTCAAAGAGAGGAGGACGGGTTATTCACATTTAATTTGATGGTCAGAGGCAAATTGAAAGCTAAGCAGTGGTAATTAAGACCCCCGGGGGAAAATAGGGATGTCTCCTACGTTACCCATAATATGTGGAAGTATCGACGTAATTTCATAGAGTCATTCGATCTGAATGCTACATGAAGAACATAAGCCAGATGACGGAACGCAGAGACCTAGGATGTAGAAGATCATAACATGAGCGATTCGGCAGATTTGGATTCCTTTCCTATATATCCACTCATGTGGTACTTCATCATATGATTCATATAAGATCCATCTGTCTAGAGATCGTCATATACATCTAGAAAGCCGTATGCTTTGGAAGAAGCTTGTACAGTTTGGGAAGGGGTTTTTTGAGAGAAAAGAAGAATCTACTTCAACCGATATGCCCTTAGGCACGGCCATGCATAACATAGAAATCACACGTGGAAGGGGTGGGCAATTAGCTAGAGCAGCAGGTGCTGTAGCGAAACTCATTGCAAAAGAGGGTAAATCGGCCACTTTAAGATTACCATCTGGGGAGGTCCGTTTAGTATCCCAAAACTGCTTAGCAACAGTCGGACAAGTGGGTAATGTTGGGGTGAACCAAAAAAGTTTGGGTAGAGCCGGATCTAAGTGTTGGCTAGGTAAACGCCCCGTAGTAAGAGGGGTAGTTATGAACCCTGTGGACCACCCCCATGGGGGCGGTGAAGGGAAAGCTCCCATTGGTAGAAAAAAACCCACAACCCCTTGGGGTTATCCTGCGCTTGGAAGAAGAACTAGGAAAAGGAAAAAATATAGCGATAGTTTTATTCTTCGTCGCCGTAAGTAAATACGTAACTAGGAATATGGAAAATTGCATTTTTGGAATTTGCAATAATGCGATGGGCGAACGACGGGAATTGAACCCGCGCATGGTGGATTCACAATCCACTGCCTTGATCCACTTGGCTACATCCGCCCCTTATCCAGCTAAAGGATTTTTTTCTTTTTTCCATTGATCATTATTCTATTTATTCTGACCTCCGTACTTCGATCGAGATATTGGACATAGAATGCCACTCTTTAAAAAGGAAAAAAGGAGTAATCAGCTGTGACACGAAAAAAAACGAATCCTTTTGTAGCTCATCATTTATTGGCAAAGATAGAAAAGGTCAATATGAAGGAGGAGAAAGAAACAATAGTAACGTGGTCCCGGGCATCTAGCATTCTACCCACAATGGTTGGCCATACAATCGCGATTCATAATGGAAAGGAACATATACCTATTTACATAACAAATCCTATGGTAGGTCGCAAATTGGGGGAATTCGTGCCTACTCGGCATTTCACGAGTTATGAAAATGCAAGAAAGGATACTAAATCTCGTCGTTAACTGAATTCTGAATAGAAAGATTAAGAAGAAAAAAAGATTCAAAATAAAGACAGAAATACCCAATATCTTGCTAGAACAAGATATTGGGTATTTCTGTCTTCAAAAATTCTTATATGTTAGCAGAAAAACCTTATCCATTAATAGATGGAACTTCAACAGCAGCTAAGTCTAGAGGGAAGTTGTGAGCATTACGTTCGTGCATTACTTCCATACCAAGGTTAGCACGGTTGATGATATCAGCCCAAGTATTAATAACGCGACCTTGACTATCAACTACAGATTGGTTGAAATTGAAACCATTTAGGTTGAAAGCCATAGTACTAATACCTAAAGCAGTGAACCAGATTCCTACTACAGGCCAAGCAGCCAAGAAGAAGTGTAAAGAACGAGAGTTGTTGAAACTAGCATATTGGAAGATTAATCGGCCAAAATAACCATGAGCAGCCACAATATTATAAGTTTCTTCCTCTTGACCAAATTTGTAACCCTCATTAGCGGATTCATTTTCAGTAGTTTCCCTGATCAAACTAGAGGTTACCAAGGAACCATGCATAGCACTGAATAGGGAACCGCCGAATACACCAGCTACACCTAACATGTGGAATGGATGCATAAGGATGTTGTGCTCTGCCTGGAATACAATCATAAAGTTGAAAGTACCAGAGATTCCTAAAGGCATACCATCAGAAAAGCTTCCTTGACCAATAGGGTAAATCAAGAAAACAGCAGTAGCAGCTGCAACAGGAGCTGAATATGCAACAGCAATCCAAGGACGCATACCCAGACGGAAACTAAGTTCCCACTCACGACCCATATAACAAGCTACACCAAGTAAGAAGTGTAGAACAATTAGCTCATAAGGACCACCATTGTATAACCACTCATCAACAGATGCAGCTTCCCAAATTGGGTAAAAGTGCAATCCGATCGCCGCAGAAGTAGGGATAATAGCACCAGAGATAATATTGTTTCCATAAAGTAAAGAACCAGAAACAGGCTCACGAATACCATCAATATCTACTGGAGGGGCAGCGATGAAGGCGATAATAAATACAGAAGTTGCGGTCAATAAGGTAGGGATCATCAAAACACCGAACCATCCGATGTAAAGACGATTTTCAGTGCTAGTTATCCAGTTGCAGAAGCGACCCCACAGGCTTGTACTTTCGCGTCTCTCTAAAATTGCAGTCATGGTAAGATCTTGGTTTATTCAAATTGCAAGGACTCCCAAGCACACGTATTAACTAGAATATAGATAATAGAAGGCTTGTTATTTAACAGTATAACATAGACTATATACCAATGTCAACCAAGTCAGCCCAAAGATTAGCTATCCATATAACTAAATTAACCAAACCAATAATTTTGTATTTGTAAATGAAGTGAGTCAAAGTGAAAAACTTTGATGGGTCTTTTCTATATGGGTTGCCCGGGACTCGAACCCGGAACTAGTCGGATGGAGTAGATAATTCTTCCTTGTTACAATAGAGAAAAATCCCTCCCCAAATCGTGCTTGCATTTTTCATTGCACACGACTTTCCCTATGTAGAAATAGCCAATTTCTATTCCAAAGAGGAAGTTCTACTAATTTTTTTAATTAGTAAGTTGATTCACCTACTCTTTATTATAATAAAAAGAACATTTCAGAATGAAAAATAGAAAAGTTTTTTCTTGATCATTTATCAACCCTTTCCTGTTTCTTAATTTCGTCTAATGATTAATTAAGAGGGTTGACCAGGTCATTGATACGTATAATATCCAAATACCAAATACGCTCAGTGTGTGATCCACAGAAAGAAAAAAGAGTTGTTTTGGTGAACATCAAAGAAAAAACTTGCTCTTCTTCCATAAAAAATTCTTCTAAAAATGCCGAACCCAATCGTTGCATAAAAGTTCGTACCGTGCTTTTATGTTTACGAGCTAAAGTTCTAGCACATGAAAGTCGAAGTATATACTTTAGTCGATACAAAGTCCGTTTTTTCGAAGATCCACTATGATAATGAAAAAGATTTCTACATATCCGACCAAATCGATCAAGAATATCCCAATCTGATAAATCTGTCCAAATGGGTTTACTAATAGGATGCCCCGATCCAGTACAAAATTGAGCTTTTGATAAGTATCCTATGAGGAGAGTAGCGGGGACTATGGTATCGAATTTTTTCATTCGAGTATCTATTAGAAATGAATTCTCCAGCATTTGATTCCTTACTAACAAAGAACTTTTTTGTACACTTGAAAGGTACCCCATAAAATCGAAGCAAGAGTTTGCTAATTGGTTTATATGGATTCTTCGCGGCTGAGTCCAAAAACAGAAATAATATTGCCAGAAATTGATAAGGTAGCATTTCCATTTCTTCTTCAAAAAAAAAGTGCCTTTTGATGCAAGAATTGCCTTTCCTTGATATCGAACATAATGCATAAGAGGATCCATAAAGAACCATAGGGTTTTCCGAGAAAAACCAGGGTACATTATCCCAAAATGTTCCATCTTCCTAGAAAAGTGGATTCGTTCCAGAAAAGTTCCAGAAGATGCTAATGGTAAGCAAGAAGATTGTTTACGAAGAAACAACAAAAAAAATTCATATTCTGATACATAAGAGTTATATAGGAATTGAAATAGTCTTTTATTTTCTTTTTGAAAAAAAAAAATGGATTTCATTGAAGTAATAAAACTATTCCAATTCGAATAATAGTTGAGAAAGAATCGCAATAAATGCAAAGATGGAACATCTTGGATACGGTATTGAAGGAGTTGAACCAGGATTTCCAAATGGATAGGATAGGGTATTTCTATATGTGATAGATAATCCAAATGCAAAAATTTGTCTTCTAAAAAGGGAAATATTGAATGAATAGAGCGTAAATTCTGAAACTTTGGTATTTCTTTTTCTTTCAGACAAAAAAATTCCCGTAGCGAGAATGGGATTTCCACAACGATCGCAAACCCTTCAGATAGAATCTGAGAATAAAACTCAGAATAAAAATAATTTTTGTAATCCAATAATCGATCTTGGTTAGGATGATTAACCGAGTTATCCAAAAAATTCTGCTGATACATTCGAATAATTAAACGTTTCACAAGTAGTGAACTAAATTTCTTGTTATTACAACTAACAACTATTTCCACAGGTTCAGAACCATTTAATCCATAATGGTGGGCAAATGCATAAATATATTCCTGAAAGAGAAGTGGGTAGACAAAGTATTGTTGACGAGATTTATGTTTTTCTGAATACCCTTCGAATTTTTCCATTTGTATTTCTACTTGAATCAGAGAGAAGAAGCATTTCTCGGTTTATCGAATGATGATACATAGTGCAATATGGTCAGAACAGGGTGTTGCATTTTTAATACAAACCCTGGAAAGAAAGGGAGTCTAATCCACAGATCTTTTTCTGCTCCTTTTCTACCCAATTAGTTTATGTTTGTTCTAATTAAAAAAAAAGAACAGAACAAGTTTTTTATTTTTGCAGGCCAATCGCTCTTTTGACTTTGGAATACAGCCTCTTTATCAATATACTGCTTCTTTTACACATTCAATCCATAACATCCCTTATTCAATCCATAATCAAGAATAATTAGGATTTCTAAAAAAAAAAGAGAAAAAATAAAGGGTCCACTCATAGGAAAACCCAACCTTTCCCCGCATCCGGCACTAATCTATTTTTAACGTCTAATTAGAGCGGGGAATCATTCCAATTAGGAAGTTCAGCTCGTTGCTTTTTATTTTACCAGAATTGGAGCCAGGCTCTATCCATTTATTCATTAGACCCAGAAAATCGTAATTTTGGATTCCATTCAAAAAAGATTGATTTTATTACGACATGCTATTTTTTCCATTCATTACCTTTGAGGATCAGTCGTGGTCTTCTAGACTCTACCAAGAGTCTGGACGAATTTGTTGTTTCATCCAAATGTGTAAAAGATCATAGTCGCACTTAAAAGCCGAGTACTCTACCATTGAGTTAGCAACCCAGATAAAAAAAGGATCTTAGATACGATCGAAATCCAAAAATCAATGGAATTACACCGCGCGCTTCTGTCAAAACATTGAACTAGCAAGACATCAAAAGATTTTTTTTATCGACCATGAAAAACACTCAAATGCCAAAACGAACAGGTCCGGTGAAATTCCACTAAAGTAAAGTTAAAAAAAGAGCGACCCTAATCACGATGGCCAAATTCTCCTTATTTTTAGCGATTTTTATTAACAAAAAATATATATTATAAAAAATATATATTATATTGTATGAGAATACATGCAAGAGGAACACCCTTATCATTTGAGCGAAGTGTAGGCGGAAAAATTGAATATGGAGTGAGGATAAAGAGACCCATCTATCTACAAATTCTATTTGTTCAATAGACCTTTGTCAATGGAAATACAATGGTAAGAAAACAAATTAGATAGAAAAAGTAAATAAAATAGGGGCTTATGTTGGATTGGCACGATATAATATAAATCCAAATAGGATTAAAAAAGAGGTAAATTGTGTCTAAATAATTAGACAACTAGGAATACTAATAATCTTCTCCTATCCTATTTTTTGATTCATTTAGTTCTTCAATTAACTCAAAGTTCTTTCTTTTTCTTTAAAGAATTCTGCCTTCCTTAAAATATCATAAACAGTTCTTGTTGGTTGAGCACCCTTTTCAAGGAAATAGAGAATAGCTGGAACATTTAAACAAGTTTGATTCTTTATCGGATCATAAAAACCTACTTTTTGAAGATCTCTTCCTTCTCTTCGAGATCGAACATCAATTGCAACGATTCGATAGACAGCTTATTGGGATAGATGTAGATAAACAACGCCCCCCCCTAGAAACGTATATGAGGTTTTCTCCTCATACGGCTCGAGAAAATGATTCGAATTTCTGTCGATAATAATAGAAATTAGACTATGACGTGCATTAATTTCCTTACAGAAAAAACAAATTTCATTTATACTCATGACTCAAGTGGGCTAATTTTGCCTGACAAACTTCGAAGGCAAAATCCTTCCAAAATTTTTGAGTCGTCTTTAAACTCTTTTCTTTGTCTCATTTCGAACGAATTGACTTTTATTCCTTATTCTAATCCAACTCTGTTGTTGAGACAATTGAAAATTGTGTTTACTTGTTCTGGAATCCTTTATCTTTGATTTGTGAAATCCTTGGGTTTAGACATTACTTCGGGAATTCCTATTTTTTTCTTTCAAAAGAGTAGCAACATACCCTTTTTTCTTATTTCCTTCGATAAAGCATTTATCTCTTCTATAGAAATCTAATAAGAGGGATTGATTCTGATATACTTTTATTGGACTTTCTTCTTATTTTAACCTTTCGATTTATTTCTATATTAAGGATAGACTGACAAAGTTGGCCTAATTTATTAGTTTTCACTAACCCTAGATTCTTTCCCTTGATAAAAAAAATTCTGTCCTCTCGAGCTCCATCGTGTACTATGTTACTTAAACCCAGCGCAAATTTGGTTCGGAACGAATAGAACAGGCTATGTCGAGCCAAGAGCATTTTCATTACTATGGAAAATGATGGATAGCAAAATCCACAATCGATCATGTCCTTCAAGTCGCACGTTGCTTTCTACCACATCGTTTTAAACGAAGTTTTACCATAACAAACATTCCTCTTTTCATTGCAAAGTGGTATAGAGAATTGATCCAATATGGATGGAATCATGAATAGTCATTGGTTTAGTTTTTTTATACTAATTAAAACTTGCTATCTATGGAGCAATATGGATAAAAGAAAGTAAGTATTTATCCGGGAAGCCTCCGCCAAGATCCAATTTATTTAAACCCATATTAAAATTCTATCATATGAATGAAACATAGTTTGAAAAAGACGACTAAACAAGTTTGCTTAAAACTTATTTATTCTTAAATTTCCACCCTCAACGGATGGCTCGAGATGATCAATCTTGAAGTGAGAAAAGAAGGATTGACTCTTCCTCAATAAATAAACTATCAACCTCCAAAAAAGTTTAATTAATTTAATTACTAGAATTAGAATTCTAGTAGTAATATATTTTTTCAGTACCAAAAACAATTAACTATAATAACTAAATAAACTATTCCAATGAAAAGATTGAAAGTTTTTGGTAGTTATAGAATTCTCGTACTTCTTCAACTCGAATACCAAAAGGAAGAAAAAAATATGACTAAGTGATTTTATAGTAGAGGCATATCCTGAATGTGCTTGATAGATCCCATTTTTTCATGAAAATAAAGATAGTCAATTTGACTGGACTTAAGACTTTATTATGTTTTCTGAGAAAGAATAAGATATCATTATTCTCTTTAATAAACTTTTGTCTCGTACGGAATACTATATGATTTCACCGTTTGTTTCATCAGAAACAATCTGGGACGGAAGGATTCGAACCTCCGAGTAACGGGACCAAAACCCGCTGCCTTACCACTTGGCCACGCCCCATTTCGGGTTTTATGCGACACTAATAAACACTAGTATGTTTATTTGTTATTCGTCAATACCATTTCAATTACATAAAAAAGGAGGGATATTCTCTTGCTAGTATTCTACACATGCGGATAATATAGAATCAAAAAAATGCATTGATCATTACATGGAATTCTATTAAGATATTATATGAAAGTCGAATTTATTCCACTCTCATTTGAGAGTGCGAATACAAGGAGGTATTTTGTGTTTGGGAAAGTCCGAAGAAAAAAGATTTTGAATCTGCCTTTTCCTTCTTTCCCTTAAAAAAATAACTCAAGAAAAATCCAATTATTTACTCTACAAGAATGAAATGCTTGTTATGCCTAATATACTTAGTTTAACCTGTATCTGTTTTAATTCTGTTCTTTATCCTACTAGTTTTTTCTTTGCCAAATTACCCGAAGCTTATGCTATTTTCAATCCAATCGTGGATATTATGCCTGTTATACCTCTATTCTTTTTTCTATTAGCCTTTGTTTGGCAAGCTGCTGTAAGTTTTCGATGAAATCTTTAGTACTCTGTATGCCAAATTGAATGATGTGTTCATTCCAAAAAAATTTTAAAATGGGTAAAAGCCGAGAAGTTTTATATTTTTATATTATGAACCTTCGATTCTAAAATTTAAATTCTTCTACATTGAATGGGTAGCTACAGCAATAAATTTGGATCAGCCTTTCTACTCCCCTGCACCTAGGTTGAGCAGGTACCTAAAGGTACCTACACAATACCTAACCACCTAACCCTATTTTTGCTATTGATAAGAGTGCTTATTATAAAAGAATTCTTGCAATTTTTTTCAAGAATTCTTTTTTGCATTTTTAGGTATAAAAAAAAACCATCCTAGTGGATCCGTGTGGTAAGGAAAAACTGGTAATCTATTCCTTAAAAAAAAATCTTGGAGATTATGTAATGCTTACTCTCAAACTTTTTGTTTATACAGTAGTGATATTCTTTGTTTCACTCTTTATCTTTGGATTCTTATCTAATGACCCAGGACGGAATCCTGGACGCGAGGAGTAAAAATTCAGTTTTTTTTTTTCTTATTGGATTTGTTTCGTACATTTATCTATGAGAAAATCCGGGGGTCAGAATTCTTTCCAATTCGAAAGTCCCAAATGATCCAAGGGAGCGGAAAGAGAGGGATTCGAACCCTCGGTACAAAAAAATTGTACAACGGATTAGCAATCCGCCGCTTTAGTCCACTCAGCCATCTCTCCACGTTCCAAAGCGAAAGGTTTCCGTGATATGATATAGGCAAGAAATAAGAAATAACGGTTGCAAAAAACCCCTTTTTTTTCTTTCAAAAGTCTATAAAAATTATATTGCCAATTCCATTTTAATTATATTCTTTTTTCTTAATGTTAATAAAAAAAGAAGAAAATTCTTGTTTTTTCTTTCTAAAAATCGATATTGGCCGAGAGACAATCAAATAGATTTTCTCTTTAGCGGGCATTTCCATATAGGACTTGTTATAATTATAATAAAACAAGCAGGTTATATAAAAAAAACGCTTTTTTTGTCGATT
The DNA here is from genome assembly GCF_056163025.1 of Triticum urartu. NCBI lineage: Eukaryota > Viridiplantae > Streptophyta > Magnoliopsida > Poales > Poaceae > Triticum > Triticum urartu. The sequence goes on along the minus strand of NW_028259481.1, from coordinate 14,356 downwards.
ATTTATCAAGAAAGCAAAAAGGGTTCTTATCAAATCCACCATAAAATTGGAAAGAAGCATAAAGTAAGTAGACCTGACTCCTTTAATGATGCCTCTATCCGCTATTCTGATATATAAATTCGATGTAGATGAAATTGTATAAGCGAATTTTTTTTATTTCCTTAGACTTAGACCGCGCAAGACAAGAATTTTTCGCTATTTACGATTTCATATTCTTGTTACTAGATGTTCTATAGGAATAAGAAGAAATCGCAACTCCTTTGCGCTACACATAAAATTGGATTTCGAAGGTCCATTTTTTTTTTTCAGAATCCTCTATTATTTTAGTTCTTCCACCCATGCAATAGAGAGGGAATGGGAAAAGAAGGGTTACTTTTATTTGCATTTTTCCCTTAAAAGATAGACTTTGAAATAGGAGTCTTGGAATAATGCTGAATTCAAAGGTTTATTTCTTTCTATAGTATAAGAAAAACAATTTATTTCTATTTCTATAGTATAAGAAAAACAAATAAATAGTATAAGAAAAACAAATCGAATCAAATTCATGGATTTACCACGACCTCGGTTGTGACTGTGACTCCATAGATAAAAATGGGAAATTTCTCTCTTCGAGACCATTGAAAAAGGGCATTGAACGAGAAAGAAATCGTCCACAGATAATAAAACTATCATATGCCTTGGAAAGTGATATGAGGTGCTCGGAAATGGTTGAAGTAATTGAATAGGAGGATCACTATGACTATAGCCCTTGGTAGAATTCCTAAAGAAGAAAATGATCTATTTGATACTATGGATGACTGGTTACGAAGGGACCGTTTCGTTTTTGTAGGATGGTCTGGCCTATTGCTCTTTCCTTGTGCTTATTTCGCTTTAGGGGGTTGGTTTACAGGGACAACTTTTGTAACTTCTTGGTATACCCATGGATTGGCTAGTTCCTATTTGGAAGGTTGTAATTTCTTAACCGCAGCAGTTTCTACCCCTGCCAATAGTTTAGCACACTCTTTGTTGCTACTATGGGGGCCCGAAGCACAAGGAGATTTTACTCGTTGGTGTCAATTAGGCGGTCTATGGACTTTTGTAGCTCTCCACGGGGCTTTTGCACTAATAGGTTTCATGTTACGCCAATTTGAACTTGCTCGGTCTGTTCAATTGCGGCCTTATAATGCAATCTCATTCTCTGGTCCAATTGCTGTTTTTGTTTCTGTATTCCTTATTTATCCACTGGGGCAATCTGGTTGGTTCTTTGCGCCGAGTTTTGGCGTAGCAGCGATATTTCGATTCATCCTTTTCTTCCAAGGATTTCATAATTGGACGTTGAACCCATTTCATATGATGGGAGTTGCCGGAGTATTAGGTGCGGCTCTGCTATGCGCTATTCATGGAGCGACCGTAGAAAACACTCTATTTGAGGACGGTGATGGTGCAAATACCTTCCGTGCTTTTAACCCAACTCAAGCTGAAGAAACTTATTCAATGGTCACTGCTAACCGCTTTTGGTCCCAAATCTTTGGTGTTGCTTTTTCCAATAAACGTTGGTTACATTTCTTTATGCTATTTGTACCCGTCACCGGTTTATGGATGAGTGCTATTGGCGTAGTTGGCTTGGCTCTGAACTTACGTGCCTATGACTTTGTTTCCCAGGAAATCCGTGCAGCGGAAGATCCTGAATTTGAGACTTTCTACACCAAAAATATTCTTTTAAACGAGGGTATTCGTGCGTGGATGGCAGCTCAGGATCAGCCTCATGAAAATCTTATATTCCCTGAGGAGGTTCTACCACGTGGAAACGCTCTTTAATGGAACTTTCGTTTTAGCTGGTCGTGACCAAGAAACCACCGGCTTTGCTTGGTGGGCTGGGAATGCCAGACTTATCAATTTGTCCGGTAAACTGCTTGGAGCTCATGTAGCTCATGCCGGATTAATCGTATTCTGGGCCGGAGCAATGAACCTATTTGAAGTGGCCCATTTCGTACCAGAAAAGCCCATGTATGAACAAGGGTTGATTTTACTTCCACACTTAGCTACTCTAGGTTGGGGAGTAGGGCCAGGGGGGGAAGTTCTAGATACTTTTCCGTACTTTGTATCTGGCGTACTTCACCTAATTTCCTCCGCAGTCTTAGGCTTCGGTGGCATTTATCACGCGCTTCTGGGACCCGAGACTCTTGAGGAATCTTTTCCATTCTTTGGTTATGTCTGGAAAGATAGAAATAAAATGACTACAATTTTGGGTATTCACTTAATTTTGTTAGGTCTAGGTGCTTTTCTTCTAGTACTCAAGGCTCTTTATTTTGGCGGTGTATATGATACCTGGGCCCCTGGGGGGGGAGATGTAAGAAAAATTACCAATTTGACCCTTAGTCCCAGTGTTATATTTGGTTATTTACTAAAATCTCCTTTTGGTGGAGAAGGGTGGATTGTTAGTGTAGATGATTTAGAAGATATAATTGGTGGGCATGTATGGTTGGGTTTTATTTGTGTATTTGGCGGAATTTGGCATATTTTAACCAAACCCTTCGCATGGGCTCGCCGTGCATTTGTATGGTCTGGAGAAGCTTACTTGTCTTATAGTTTAGCTGCTTTATCTGTCTTTGGTTTTATCGCTTGTTGTTTTGTATGGTTCAATAATACAGCTTATCCGAGTGAGTTTTATGGACCCACCGGGCCAGAAGCTTCTCAAGCTCAAGCATTTACTTTTCTAGTTAGAGACCAGCGTCTTGGAGCTAATGTGGGATCCGCTCAAGGACCCACAGGTTTAGGTAAATATCTAATGCGTTCCCCAACTGGGGAGGTTATCTTTGGAGGGGAAACTATGCGTTTTTGGGACCTTCGTGCTCCATGGTTAGAACCTCTAAGGGGCCCCAACGGTTTGGACTTGAGTAGGTTGAAAAAAGACATACAACCTTGGCAAGAACGACGCTCAGCAGAATATATGACCCACGCTCCTTTAGGCTCTTTAAATTCCGTGGGTGGCGTAGCTACCGAGATCAATGCAGTTAATTATGTCTCTCCTAGAAGTTGGTTATCAACTTCTCATTTTGTTCTAGGATTCTTCTTTTTTGTGGGCCATTTATGGCATGCAGGAAGAGCCCGAGCTGCTGCAGCAGGTTTTGAAAAGGGAATCGATCGTGATTTGGAACCTGTTCTTTACATGAACCCTCTTAACTAAGATTTTCTTATTTATACCTGTTCTACTTTTTTTCTGTTCTGGCTCGGTTATTCCATCTAGCCGAGCCATTCATTCCTTTTTATGAAAGAAAGATAAGGGACAGAAAAAAAAAATAAATAAAAATGAAAGAAACAAACGTATTCAATAAGCAAAAGGAGAGAGAGGGATTCGAACCCTCGATAGTTCCTAGAACTATACCGGTTTTCAAGACCGGAGCTATCAACCACTCAGCCATCTCTCCACAGCCTAATCCTTATTTTACTCCTACAAATAGAACATAGCCATATAAAAAATAAAAAGATTTATTAGCCTCTAGAAAGATATCAGATACAAGTTCCTTTTCGATATATCTCTGTATACTGTATACACGGATACAGGATCCGCTATACCCGCTTGTGAAATAAAGAGTAAATAATCTCTTCTCACCCCCATATCCAAATAAAAAAGCGGTTTAAGTAATAAATTTGAATTAAAGAGAAGAATCAATGGATTCATGATTAAACCCCTCCTACTTCTTGTATTTTTTTACAATTTTGGTTTAAGTGAGGGATCAAATATGTAGTCAACTTTATTTGATGGTAGCTTGGAGGATTAGAAATATGACTATTGCTTTCCAATTAGCTGTTTTTGCATTAATTGCGACTTCCTCAGTCTTAGTAATTAGTGTACCCCTTGTATTTGCTTCTCCTGATGGTTGGTCAAATAATAAAAATGTTGTATTTTCCGGTACATCATTATGGATTGGACTAGTCTTTCTCGTAGCTATTCTGAATTCTCTCATTTCTTAAATGAAATTTGGTTAATATTTATTAACCCCATAAAAAAGAAATAATAAAGGCCATTTCTTCTAAAAAATTAGAATAGTGAGACGTATTAAAACGCAATTTGCGTTCCGAATTGCTAGCTCTTCTCTTTCAGTATTATGAAATTCCATTCCCATTAGAATATTCATTGACAGATAATAAAAAAAGGAAAACTCTAATATAATAGAAAATGAAATGAAACGGTCGACCCAGACATAGAAGGTCGACCCAGGCGGATATACGCTATAAAATATATACCGTAGCGAGCGTAGTTCAATGGTAAAATATCTCCTTGCCAAGGAGAAGATACGGGTTCGATTCCCGCCGCTCGCCCGCTTAATTTATCAAAGTACTATGATAAAAAGTTTAGTCTAGTTAACTGTTTAACTACTTATATTAAATTAAGTATTAATTAGGTGTTAGTCTAGTGCCGTATCCCTTACTATCTTACCCTTCCTTTGCATCCCACTCAAAAAAAGAGGGCGCTCCAGAGGCAGAAATAGAACTCGCCAACAGAGCTCCAAAAATTGGGTATTAACTGAGACAAACAACGGGCAAACTTTTTTTAAAGGGAAGGGAGAGGTAGACTGTCCCTTTCGTTTCATTTTTATTTTCTGCAGGGTAGGGAGAGGCCTTGCGCCTTCTTTTTTTGAAGGCAAGTGACTTCGCAAACTGCTCAATTTTGCCCTCTAGGGCCGGGAACTAATGAATAAAAAAGGGTTGGATACGCCCCTCTACCATACATATCTAGAGAAATAGAATAGTCCTTTTATACAGACTGCTAAGTGCGGAGACGGGAATCGAACCCGTGACCTCAAGGTTATGAGCCTCGTGAGCTACCAAACTGCTCTACTCCGCTCTGGAGTACCAGAAACTGGTGGACAAAAAAGGCTTGAATACAAGCCTCTAACATGTCTAGACAAATAGAATACTCCTTTTATACAGAATGGAGCGGGTAGCGGGAATCGAACCCGCATCGTTAGCTTGGAAGGCTAGGGGTTATAGTCGACGTTGGTTGATTATTTTTAACGTCTCTAATTCAAAACCGAACATGAAATTTTGATTTCATTCGGCTCCTTTATGGATATTCTCACCACTTAACATCTATGTCAGCTTTTCTATTTGAATGGAACCAAAGCTCTCCGCTTTCTAGATGATCCTTATAGAGTAGGAGATAGAAATTCTATCTAAATTCATCTAATCTACTTACTTCGTTCCCTAATTTCATTCAAGAGATCCTGAGGAAAAGAATTGGGTTTCCACCGAGCTGAAACAATATGCGGATGGTTCTAGTAAACCAAAACTATCGTTTTTTAGCTATTTGGCTTCCTTATTCCTTATTTTAAGAAGATTTAGTTACGATTGGAAATCAACTTTTTTGTATCTTCATCCATAGATCCTTTACTCATATTTTCAAAATTGGAATACTTAATCCAATGCAAAATTATGCTTCGCGACTCTGTACTCATAATCCTATTTTTATTTTGGATGCAATTTAAATTAGTCTTTGGATACAAATCGCCAGAATGTATATTCTTCCTCAATATGCTATTGAGAGGAAAAGGATTTAATCCTTTATAAGAACTAAAGTTTTCATCGGAATATAAAAATAAAAAACTTAAGGATGCCTTAAGTATATCATTTCAAATTCAGTTATTAATAGAACGAATCACACTTTTACCACTAAACTATACCCGCTACATTGTAGATTATGGTATAAATGGTACCCTTTGTCAAGGATAGCCATTTGACAAGAAGGCTAATTCCCCCTTATTGAATCAGATGGAGAAGGTTCATGACACTGAGCCGTTGGTACTTCTACTTCGATCGCTCGCCTTTACTTTAGGATTTAGATAGCCCCTCTGGTCTGTAAAAAAAATCTTTTCTTACCATGCTAATAGCGCCTGAACCAAATGTATTTATTTTGATTAGGATCCTATTCTACGGTTACGACTACAATAATAATTATTTACTTTGCAAGGACGTAAGTGTGTCAGACTGCTAAATTGTTTTATTATTCCTACAATATAAACTAGGGGATATAGGGGGTAACACTGTCCCTATAAATTCCTTTTTTCCTTTTCTTTTTTGTCCAGAATTGAACAAAAAAGAAATTATGGAAGATGTTTTCTTCCCCCATTAAGTCCGAGCCATAGAGTAAGAGTGAGATGAGTTTTCCAAATTCATCATAGACTTTCCCTATGGCTTGATAGAAGTAAGCAGCAAAGAGTCGTAACTTAAAGAAAAAAACGGACAGGGCCGACAGATTTACCTGATGTAAAGAAGATCCTAAAAGTCTCTGATTAGTCGACTCTCTCCATTTAACACTTTCCTCTCTCTCCTTTTTTCCACTGACTCAATTCTAGTTTATTAGATTCTTGTTTAAAAGAATGCAAAAAGTTCAATAGAACTAAGAACACATAAAAAATAGCATAGAGGATCAAGGCCATTACCAAAAGTTCCTCCCAAGGATCCTATATCCTATTGGGTATCTGTTCCCCGCCTTTTCCCGCTAGGATCGGAAATCTTATATTTTCCATATCCATATACCGTTGAATCCTTGGGGTTCCAGAATCCGCCTATTTTACTAGTCTTCGGAAACGGAAAACCCTGAACCAAGAAGAGTTGGATATGTTATGTAGGGTATGTTTTTTTTTATTAATTTTATTTTGAGCTCTCAAGATATCGATATATACATATACAATCTCTACATAATGTCTCTCTCTCTATCTCTATATATTATATATATAATATGTACATTATGCAGTAGACCCATAATGGGAAATCCAAGTGGCTAATTTTTGAATTAAATAAAAAGCCCTTTTAACTCAGTGGTAGAGTAATGCCATGGTAAGGCATAAGTCATCGGTTCAAATCCGATAAAGGGCTTTTTAAATTAGTGGTAGAGTAATCTCGTGCTAAGACGTAAGTCGTTGGTTCGAATCTGATAGAGTACTTTTCTACTAAATTGATTCACTTTTTTTCTTTGTTTTTGAAACTTTCTCTATATTTTTAGAGAATTTTATGACTTAGTGCGGGATGGATGCATTTTTGGTATGAACACTAAATGAAGCACGGAGAATTAATCTATAACGATCAACTAAAAAAAATCCTAGATGAAAACATAACAGAAAAGTTGGAAAAACTCTTTGCTTTGGATCTATTTATACTTTTCGAGTATATTGACAATTCCAAAAAACTGCTCATACTATGATTATAGTATAATCACGAGCGGTTGTATATGGCCCTATCGTCTAGTGATGCCCCTATCGTCTAGTGGTTCAGGACATCTCTCTTTCAAGGAGGCAGCGGGGATTCGACTTCCCCTGGGGGTAGGGAGTATTATGAAAGGAGGTTAATCATAGATTAGCAAAAACCCTAGAATAAATTCTTCCTGGGTCGATGCCCGAGTGGTTAATGGGGACGGACTGTAAATTCGTTGACAATGTCTACGCTGGTTCAAATCCAGCTCGGCCCAAACCAAAAATCTAGGGCTTCGTGAGTATGAACTAAATCCTTTTGTTTTTCTTCCATAAAATAAAATGTCTGATCTATAGAAATAAAAGATAAAGAAAAAAGGGAAATTTTTTTTTCTAATCCATATCTCTCTCATTCCTTTCTTACAAACAAAAGAGTTTTTCTTATTGAAGGCTGGATTATTATCCATTTTTAGTGATAAAAAATCACGACATACTAGTTATGTCACTCTCACTATACCCACGTATAATATAATATGTGGGTATGTAGTATATGATTCGTCTATTTCTTAGAGTACGAAAGACGAATCGAATCTTCTTATGGTTCTATTTAAGAATGGGTATGCCATACACCCCGCGGGGATTGTAGTTCAATTGGTCAGAGCACCGCCCTGTCAAGGCGGAAGCTGCGGGTTCGAGCCCCGTCAGTCCCGAACTAGGGTTCAATGAATGGAGAAATTGATATTTCCTTTTTCCATGAAAAAAAGGGGCAGGGAGCAAGATCAAATACCCACAGGGCACCCTTACTTCACTTTTTTATTTTGCATCTCTCATTAAAGAGGGAGGGAGGGCATATAGGAATTTTTTTTTCACTACTCCCAATCGATAAAGAAAGACACACATACGATATGTGGATTAGTAGAATTTAGGATATTATATTACTCTATCTTTCTTTATGATGATACCATCCTCATCTTAATTTCCTATTCCACTCTTATGGAATAGAGTACCGGTATTTTACCGGAATCCATACATAAATCGTATTCCCTTTTTATTTCAGACCTCTTTTCCCCATCTCACTTCTACTGCTTATTTGGATGTCTATGTGACCCATAGAAAGTGAAAGTTGGTCATATAATACATACATAATTGTATGTATAACTATAAGAAAAAGGAAGGGAAATTGTATAAGATTAAGAAAGTATAAGATTAAGAAAGCTCGTGGGTTAGAGATATAGAAAAGAAAAAGTAGAAAAGGATTAAAAAAGAGGGAATTCCTAATCCAATCAAAAAACCCATTTTGGTCTTAGTGTGGATAGAGGATCTTCCTATGTTATACTATATAACTCTCATCCGTGAAATATAACTCTCATCCATGAATTGATTTGATAGATCCGATATTCATAATATTGAATTGATTCAGTATTATCAGAATGCAAGCCCTACCCTTGAATTTACAAGATACCCCTTTTTCCTCTCCATGGGATTACATCCCGAGTTATTGTGAAAATAAAAAATAAAGAGGTTATGGAAGTCAATATTCTCGCATTTATTGCTACTGCACTGTTCATTCTAGTTCCTACTTCTTTTTTACTTATTATTTATGTAAAAACAGTCAGCCAAAATAATTAATTGGAATTCCAATTAATCATTGAAGAAATTAAAAAGGGATTAAATAAAAAAAATCCAAGTCTTAAATGAAAGGATCTGGTTGGAATCTTAAAGTGTGGTAGAAAGAACTACATATAGTTTTTTCTACGACACTTTAGATTCTTTCTATTATATTATCTTTGAATCTACATAGAATAGATTAGTAGATTGAAATAGTTAAGTAGTCTAATTCAATTTCTTTTTTCATTGCATCCACTTAATTTCAATCAGGTCAAAATAAAAAAATCTAAGACAATTCTTGACCAAAGAATCCATGGAAGGAAAGAAAAATAATATGAAGAATAGACTATAGTAAAAAGTAAAAGGAAATGGAAAATGTGTGATATGCCGTGAATAGTTCCGTGGAAGAAAGTCTAATTTTCTTATGTATAGAACTTTTTTTAACCATTCGTCATTTCTAGTAGAAATTCTGAATTGGTATAATGGCTCTTTCTTACATTACAACTTACAATACAAGAGTTTCTTACAGGAGTGAAACAAAACTAAAGAAAAAGATTAAAGAATAACGTTTGACAAAATGATTAATGCAAAATGATCCATTAAAGAAAAGAATTGATACAACAATTTGATTACTTAATCAATTAGTAGTATCCCTAGAGTCCACTCCTTCCCCATACTACTAGTGAAAGAGAAAATGTAAAGACTACCATTAAAGCAGCCCAAGCGAGACTTACTATATCCATCTAAATTATGTCTCCTATTTCTATGAAGGGATTATTCTACTATTGATCAATAATCATAGTGGAATCAAGGGTACAGAGTCAAAAAGGGATTCCGCCCTAAGGCCATGGATCAATCAGTTCAAGGAATTTACTCCTAACAAATTCTTATAGGAATTCTGGTAGAATTAGAGAGCATTAAAAATACGAGATACTATAGCCCTTTTTTCCTTAAAAAAGAAAGAGTACGGGAATGATGTCCTGAATAGAAGAAGCGGGAATAGGAAGATTTTTTATTCCTTTTGTTACTCTTTTTTTTTTTTTTAAGCAAAGGACGCCCGAATATACCATAAAATTATCGATAGATAAATATTTATTGGATACCTACCTTACCTAATGTTTATTTTTGACCTAAACCCTGCAGCCTTGCTTTGTATCATTCTATGAAAGAATGAAGAGATTTTATCCATAATACAACTCCTAAATTGATTTTTGATCGACCTATTTAATCTGATTCTCGTTAGAATTAAGTAGTCCTTACTTTAGTGTATGTAGGTAACATAAGATGTACGATAAAAAAATGTATAATAATTAGTAAGTCTTGATATTCTTTCGTGGAGTCCCTTCTTGAATCTTAGATTGAAAAAAAAAAAGAATGCCCCTTAGGGACCTTTCTTTGGATACCAAGATTTCTGACATCTTATCCTCGTATTTTAAAATTATCAAATCGAATCTCAATTAAGAACCAATTCAAATTCATATAATAAAAGAATAAGGAAACACTACCTCACCCCTATTGATAACCATTTTGGCCACTACCGTCAAAACAAACCCTAACCCTAGTTTGAGGATAGAACTATGGTATGGTTTCTCTAAACCCAGTATCGGCAGGCCCAGTTACTCTCTTGCCCGAACTTATGCGAAGTAAAAATTTATCGAATTCGATCAGCACTATAAAAAAAACCTAAGTATTTTATTGATCAGGCGGCACCCAGATTTGAACTGGGGATAAAGGATTTGCAGTCCCCTGCCTTACCGCTTGGCCATGCCGCCAAAAAATCCGATCAAAAATCTAGAAAACAGCAAGTATTCATCCACGTTTTCTTACGAAAAGCCCCTTTTATTTTGAATATAATTCTACTTACTTTTTTCCAATCTTTTTCAAAAAATCTATTCCTGCTTTTTTTGATCCAGTTTCTATTATTCTCCTCGATAGATTCTATCTTAAAACATACATTGTTAACACAATAAAACTTCCCATTTCTTTCTATTGAGATGAAAAAGAAGAAAAAGTGGATTTCTATTCACAGGCTGCAAAATTCAGAATAAATTGGAACCGTTAACTAGAATTCTCTTTTTTTTATTGCAGTAGTGAACTACTCTTAAATCGGTATTATCTCCCCCCCCTTCAATGGCATAATAAAATATTATGGCTTTATGCTTAATCCGTGTATAGGTAAACTTTAGGTCCGAACAGCATTATTATCCAAAGATCCCCTTTATGTACATATCTCTATGGGGAATCATGCTTTAATTTTTCAAAGTATTAAATTAAATATCTTGAATAAAAAAAGGAAATTTGCTCTGATATAGAGTATAACCTGACTATCTTGGCGTACCCAAGTGAAATTACGATAAAAGAAAAGCATGGATATGGGGAGAGGTGGATAACTAGATTGGCATGTACTTAAAAAAGGGACTTACTTTATTTTAGAATTCCACAATGAAATACTGAATTTTCTAGCAATTATACTACTCCGATCCGAAATAAAAAAGAACCCTCAAATTATTTTGAGAAATTAAAGTAAGCACGCTATTCTAAATCGAAGTAAAGTCAAACTTTCTAGTATATTATATTACGGCTTTATTACATTCATAGAAAGGAGATAAAATGAGAAATCTTTGCCATCCAATCTGATTAGAATATCATAACATAAAGTATAAGTGGCAGAATTTTTTTTGTAGGAATGTTTTATCAATTCATTTTCATTTCATTTGTACCCCTGGCAAACTCGAACTTTCGTCCAAATGGTCTCTATTCATATGTATGAAATACATATATGAAATACGTATGTGGAGTTCCCTAGAATTTCATGTGATTCAGTAAACAGAATATAGATTCCATGATTGCTAGATCGATCCATAGGGATTGATGAAGAGTGAGCTGATAATGGAATTTTTCTTTGATAAACAGGAAACTTAAGATTAAGATGCTCCGGAATGGAAACGAGGGAATGTCCACAATACCCGGATTTAGTCAGATCCAATTCGAGGGATTTTGTAGGTTCATTAATCAAGCCTTGGCAGAAGAACTTGACAAGTTTCCAACAATTAAAGATCCAGATCACGAAATTGCATTTCAATTATTTGCGAAAGGATATCAACTGCTAGAACCCTCGATAAAAGAAAGAGATGCTGTGTATGAATCACTCACCTATTCTTCCGAATTATATGTATCTGCGAGATTAATTTTTGGTTTCGATGTGCAAAAGCAAACCATTTCTATCGGAAACATTCCTATAATGAATTCCTTAGGAACCTTTATTATAAATGGAATATACCGAATTGTGATCAATCAAATATTGCTAAGTCCTGGTATTTACTACCGCTCGGAATTAGATCATAAGGGAATTTCTATCTACACTGGCACTATAATATCAGATTGGGGGGGGAGATCGGAATTAGCAATTGATAAAAAAGAAAGGATATGGGCTCGCGTGAGTAGAAAACAAAAGATATCTATTCTAGTTCTATCATCAGCTATGGGTTCGAATCTAAGAGAAATTCTGGATAATGTTTCCTACCCTGAAATTTTCTTGTCTTTCCCGAATGCTAAAGAGAAGAAGAGGATTGAGTCAAAAGAAAAAGCTATTTTGGAGTTTTATCAACAATTTGCTTGTGTAGGTGGGGACCTGGTATTTTCGGAGTCCTTATGCGAGGAATTACAAAAGAAATTTTTTCAACAAAAATGTGAATTAGGAAGGATTGGTCGACGAAATATGAATCGGAGACTTAATCTTGATATTCCTCAGAACAATACATTCTTGTTACCACGAGATGTATTGGCCGCTACGGATCATTTGATTGGAATGAAATTTGGAACGGGTATACTTGACGATGACGATATGAATCACTTGAAAAATAAACGTATTCGTTCGGTTGCGGATCTGTTACAAGATCAATTCGGATTGGCTCTTGGTCGTTTACAACATGCAGTTCAAAAAACTATTCGTAGAGTATTCATACGTCAATCGAAACCGACTCCCCAAACTTTGGTAACTCCAACTTCAACTTCAATTTTATTAATAACTACTTATGAGACCTTTTTTGGCACATACCCGTTATCTCAAGTTTTTGATCAAACGAATCCATTGACACAAACTGTTCATGGGCGAAAAGTGAGTTGTTTAGGTCCTGGAGGGTTGACGGGGAGAACCGCAAGTTTTCGGAGCCGAGATATTCATCCGAGTCACTATGGGCGTATTTGTCCAATTGACACGTCTGAAGGAATCAATGTTGGACTTACTGGATCCTTAACAATTCATGCGAGAATTGATCACTTGTGGGGATCCATAGAGAGTCCGTTTTATGAAATATCTGCTGAGAAAGCAAAAGAAAAAAAAGAGAGACAGGTGGTTTATCTATCACCAAATAGAGATGAATATTATATGATAGCAGCAGGAAATTCTTTGTCCTTGAATCAAGGTATTCAGGAAGAACAGGTTGTTCCGGCTAGATACCGTCAAGAATTCTTGACTATTGCATGGGAACAGATTCATGTTAGAAGTATTTTTCCTTTCCAATATTTTTCTATTGGGGGTTCTCTCATTCCTTTTATTGAGCACAATGATGCGAATCGGGCTTTAATGAGTTCTAATATGCAGCGCCAAGCAGTTCCGCTTTCTCGGTCCGAGAAATGCATTGTTGGAACTGGATTGGAACGCCAAACAGCTCTAGATTCGAGGGTTTCCATTATAGCCGAACGCGAGGGAAAGATCATTTCTACTGATAGTCATAAGATACTTTTATCAAGTAGTGGGAAGACTATAAGTATTCCTTTAGTTAACCACCGTCGCTCTAACAAAAATACTTGTATGCACCAAAAACCCCGGGTTCCACGGGGTAAATCCATTAAAAAAGGACAAATTTTAGCAGAAGGAGCTGCTACAATTGGGGGCGAACTTGCTTTAGGAAAAAACGTATTAGTAGCTTATATGCCATGGGAAGGTTACAATTTTGAAGACGCAGTACTAATTAGCGAACGTTTGGTATATGAAGATATTTATACCTCTTTTCACATCCGGAAATATGAAATTCAGACGGATACGACAAGCCAGGGCTCCGCTGAAAAAATCACTAAAGAAATACCACATCTAGAAGAACATTTACTCCGCAATTTGGACAGAAATGGAGTTGTTAGGTTGGGATCCTGGGTAGAAACTGGTGATATTTTAGTAGGTAAATTAACGCCTCAGATAGCGAGCGAATCATCTTATATCGCGGAAGCTGGATTATTACGGGCCATATTTGGCCTTGAGGTTTCCACTTCAAAAGAAACTTCTCTGAAATTACCTATAGGTGGAAGAGGGCGCGTTATCGATGTGAAATGGATCCAAAGGGACCCGCTCGACATAATGGTTCGTGTATATATTTTACAGAAACGTGAAATCAAAGTTGGGGATAAAGTAGCCGGAAGACATGGGAATAAAGGGATCATTTCCAAAATTTTGCCTAGGCAAGATATGCCCTATTTGCAAGATGGAACACCCGTTGATATGGTCTTCAATCCCTTAGGAGTACCCTCCCGAATGAATGTGGGACAAATATTTGAAAGCTCGCTCGGATTAGCGGGGGATCTGC